>NC_092816.1:54204251-54481751 GCF_023375885.2 Dermacentor andersoni
TTACTTGTTTTGAATGACGCTTCTACAGTTATCGGTCGAACCGCCTCACGTAGCCACTTCTCTGCTGTGCTTATGTGGGTGTTTTTCTAACGTTTCGCGGTGAGCGCAGTACGTCTACAATCGCTGAGTCCTGCGCTATACGCGGTTGCATGGGACTGGCGGCCGCACAGAGTTACGCAATCCGCGGAACTGTCAAAACTGATCAACAAGGCGAAAATAACTGATATTCGAAACTATAACGTGAGAAAGACTGAAGAAGCCGTAAAAAATGAACGCAGCCTGAAATCAGTAAAAAAGAAACCTGGCATAGGACAAACCATGATGTATGCACTAAAAGATAAGAAGGATAATGTAATCAGCAATCTCGAAGATATAGTAAAAGCAGCGGAAAAATTCTAAGCTGACCTGTATACAGTACCCAGAGGAGTCACGATACTTCACTTAGAAACAGTAATGAACAGGATACAGAAACTCTCCATTAACTAGCGATGAGGTCAGAAGGGCCCTGCAAGACATGAAACGATGAAGAGCGGGAGGAGAAGGTGGAATAACAGTCGATTTAATCAAAGATGGAGGACACATAATGCTTGGAAAACTGGCGGCTCTTTATACGAAGTGTCTATCGACTGCAACGGTCCCAGAAAACTGGAAGAATGCAGACATTATACTAATCCACAAAAAAGGAGACGTTAAAGAATTGAAAAATTATGGGACCATTAGCTTGCTCCCAGTATTATATAAAATATTTACCAAAATAATCTCCAATAGAATAAGGGCAACACTGGATTTTGTTAACCAAGGGAACAGGCTGGCTTCAGGAAGAGATACTTTAGAATGGATCACATCCATGTCATCAATCAGCTTATCGCGAAATCTGCAGAGTACAATAAACCTCTCTATGTGGCTTATATAGATTACGAAAAGGCATTTGATTCAGTAGAGATACCAGTAATCATAGAGGCACTGCGTAATCAAGGAGTACCGAACGCTTACGTAAAAAGCTTGGAAAATATTGCTACATGCGTGTGGTATTTGTTTGAACGAGGCGCGTAGGCGTCATCACACCAGAAAAGAGGAGGAAGAACGAATGTGAATCTAACCGGTCAGCGCTGCAACCATTGTTGTAAATATAATCTGTAAATAGTTTCTCTTCTTACTGACTCGTCCTTCGCGTAAGATTATCTACAGAGGTTCTACGGCTACTTTAATTCTACACAAGAAAAGCAGGGAGATACCTATAGAGAAAGGGGTCAGACAGGGAGACACAATTTCTCCAAAGCTATTCACTGCGTGCTTAGAAGAATTCAAGCTATTAAACTGGGAAGGCTTAGGAGTAAAGATCGACGGCAAATATCTCACCAACCTTCGGTTTGCCGATGACATTGTTCTATTCAACAACAATGCAGACGAGTTACAACAAATGTATGGAGACCTTAACAGAGAGAGTGTAAGAGTGGGGTTGAATATTAATATGCAGAAGATGAAGATAATGATAAATAGCCGGGCAAAGGAACAAGAGAGCAGGATCGCCAGTCGGCCACTAGAGACTGTGAAGGAGCACGTTTACCTAGATCAATTAATCACAGGGAACCCTGATCATGAGAAGGAAATTCACAGAAGAATAAAAATAGGTTGGATAGCCTACGGCAGACATTGCCAGCTCCTGACTGGAAGCTTACCATTCTTATTGTAAAGTAAGGTGTGGAATCAGTGCATTTTGCCAGTGCTGACATATGGGGCGGAGACTTGAAAGCAAGTTAAGGACCGCGCAAAGAGCGATCGAACAAAGATTGCTAGGCATAACGTCAAGAGAGAAAGAGAGCGGTTTGTATCAGAGAGCGAACGGGTATAGACGATATTCTAATTGACATCAAGAGGAAAAAATGTAGCTGGGCAGGTCATGTAATGCGCCGGTGAGATAACCGTTGGACCATTAGGGTTACAGAATGGGTACCAAGAGAAGGGAAACGCAATCGAGGACGACAAAAGACTAGGTAGAGCGATGAAATTAGGAAATTCGCGGGCGCTAGTTGGAATCGGTTGGCGCAGGACAGGGGTAATTAGAGATCGCAGGGAGAGGCCTTCGTCCTGCAGTGGATGTAAAACAGGCTGATGATGATGATGATGATGATTATTATTATTATTATTATTATTATTATTATTATTATTATTATTATTATTATTATTATTATTATTATTATGATGATGGTGGGGTGGTGGTAGCGTAGGTGGTGGCCCCCCCCCCCCCCCCCCCCCCGAAAAAAAAATTCTGGGTACGTGCCTGAGATAGTCGCTAGGAAACTTCAAAGCAAATGGAATAACATCACGCGTTCAAAGACGCTCTCACACGCCTTCGATGGCGGAAAACGCAATGGCGGTGGCTTCGGCGCCCTGTGGAAGTGCACGGAGTGCGACCAGGCCGGTGTTCGACATTTGTCACCTCAGCCTGTGCTCGGCCCTCTTAAGTGCAGTAACGGGACAGAGTTGAGCGGTTCTCCCTGCGCGATAATCGAGCGCGGCAGTGGTATGACAGCTTCCGAACGGTCTCCTGCAGACGTCGCAGAGAGCGCTGCCAGTCCATTCCTATGAGTGCGGAATCACGCTTGCTTGCTGTTTGTTGTTGTTGTTGTTGTTTTCAACAGCTCTCCATTGGCCAGCCATCTCAACTAATTACGTCACGTCCACCTTAACGATAAGTCGGCGCTTACACGAACGAAATGTTCTGGTCAATACGAAGTGTTTTCCGGACACAGAGGCCAGAAACGTCAATGCTGCATCTTGGGATAAAGTGTAGTCCTACAGAATACACCTTCAGCGGCGTAACGTTCACAAGCACTGCGGCGGTAAAATAAATAAAGCAAAAGGAAAGAACGAGCGGAGTAACGTAACGGGAAGTAGTACGGTCCAATGGGTGGCCGTAAGGCTTCGAGAAACGCATAACTGTAGCGCACAATCTCAAGAAAACAGGCCTCCATGGGCGACTGTGCGGACAAAGAGACAAAGTTACACAGACGGAATGGAAATGCTAATGCACGCGCGCCGCTTTCGCCGAGAAACAACAGCGTGGAAACGAACAGTGTGTCTGTGTGTGAGGGGGAGAGAGGGGGGGAGGGGAGGCGTATATGTAGACTGCGCGTGGGGAAAGTTCGGCTTTTCCGGCAGCCAATGCGTGTAAGGTAAGAGTCCGCTCTGATAAAAGGCCCGTCGTTTCACCCCCCCCCCTCCCCCATTTCTCTGCAGACACTCGCGCCACTTTGCATGCACGGCACCACCGCATACGAGCGGATCACCAACCCGTCGGCGGAGGCGCCACCTAACAGCTGGCCTGCAAACTACCGCGTTTACTCGTTCAAGACTCGCACTTCACTATATATGCAGCGACGAAGCTTGGCGATGTAAACTGCATCAAAGGGAATCTGCGTCAATGAGTGCTTCGGAGCAAGGTAAGATATGACCATAGATAAAGTGAAAAAAAAGAAAGGATACCACCGTCAATTAAATAATTAAGAATAAGGACCGTATTTTCGTAAACGTATTTTTGAAATGTGATCTTTGTAATTATTGCAAATGTGACCCATTGTATTTGTATATCCTAATAGATCAGTGTTTCCATATGTTGACTTACTGCTGCCATGTGAGGGCTTTCAGGGACAGTCAAGCTGCATGTCACAGCTTTTCGCCTGGACGACCCCCAACAAGTTTTGTTGGAAATAAAACATTTGATTTGATTTGATTTTAATTACAAGGTTTAGCATCAAGCAAGTCACCTACATGGGAGACATAGTAGGGGAGGAGGGCGCATTAATTTAGACCACGTGTGGTTGTTTGACATGCATCCAAAATTCTATGCAGATTTTTTTTAGCATTCCGTGCCCCTTCAGAATACGGGCGCAGCGGCCGGCAAACGAACCTGCTACATCGAGCTCAGCGGTCGGACGCACGTCCACTACGAACCCACCGTGGCGGGTTTTCAGGAAAGGAATTGGCGAGAACCTCGCACAAATGTCAAGTGATGGAGGTGGTCGAGAACACAAAGAGACGTGGGCAGGCAGGCGGACGAGATCAGCGCACGGATACACTAAGGACAGCTGGCGTCCGCATAACAAAAGTGTGCGGGTTCAGTGCGAGTGAATACGGCATACGGACACGCGAAAAAAACACGCCGCCGAATCGACTTCTTCCTTCGGCTTCACAAAAGAGGCGGCTTCGAAAAATGAAGCACTCACCCCCCTCCACCCTCTTTATATTTTTATTTTTTTTGCACGACAAAAGAAATCACCTCGCCTCAGCGGCGTGCTTGTTGGGTTCGTGATCTATCTAGCACACACACTAACACACACGCGCACCTTGAATGCACTACGAACGGCAGCCGTGGTCGAGGTTCGAAAGGAAATACTGACGGCGTGGTTATTAACCGCCGGTGCAGGTAATTGTTATTGGCGAACCAAACGCGCTGGCACCCGTCACGGAGGCCCGGTTTTCCACTCTTCTCGTTCTGTCGTTCGTTGGCGAGATATTGTTTTGTTTTTTCGGGGCCCGATCGGCGATGCTGGCACGGACTCACCTCCTGCTCAGATCTGGCGCGGCACGCCCACCTGTTGCGCACGCGTATAGCATACTCGATCCTCATTGTGAATGCAGAGGGCGATCTCGCCGGCCCATTCGTCTGTGGCGGCGGGATGAATTGCTGACGGGATAAAGATAGACCGATTCGAGGAGGAAGGCGAGGAGACGTGCGCCAAGTTGGGGAACTTCGAGCACCAACTCGGGAAACGACATTTCTTTTTCTGTCGCAAGATATTAGCTGAAGACCATGTGTATATATATTGAACGACCGCTTCTGACTGCCGAAGGCAGGACTCATTGAAGTGCGACCCATGATTAACGAACATCTTGCGTTACCCAATTCTATGAGCATGCCTTTTGAGTTCTTGTGGGTTACACGAACGAATACCACGTATAACCAGAAGATGGCTCGAGAGATAGGGTTTCGTTCGCGGAACTTTTCACCACATCATTTGAGAAGTGACCTCAAATCACCGCCTTATCGGGAGCATGGAAGCCTTATCAACGCCAGGGGAGCAGGAACTTTTGGGCTCCGCCTGCATTGAGACCCTGATGCCGTGATACCACCGGCGTCTATACAAGAACAATTGAAGAGGAAAGTAGAAATAACAAAAGACTTTACGGTGATTAGACAGCATCGCTTCGTGCTAAACCGATCTTGTTCTTATGAGTCTAGTTTCGAGTGCAGCTGACTCACGTCGATTCAAGCGCTTAGAGATCGCATCTCTTCGCTCGATTTATCAACAATTGAATAAAAGGTCGCGGCAACAAATTATAATCACGACTTGAATGTAATGCTAATAGCTGCACACACTCACCTACGTTCTAATTTGTGCATGTAGCGTTTTTCTCTTCTTCCATATTTTTCCTTTTTCTTTTCTATATCTGCTTGTCACATGAAATGTTCAAGGATGGTAAAGCGGCAAGTTTTCAATTGCGTGCGTGCGTGCTAGTGCCTTTATCGCTCAGTGTTATGAAGCTTTAAAACTTGACGTTTGTTAATGTGACATCCGTCTCGCGACATAATTATGTATGCTTTATTATTTGCTTTTCCTTCGCTGCGGAAGTAATTTTCTTGCTCTTCCATTAGCAATTCTGAAACAGCCCTCAGTTTCGATCAGATAGGCTGTCTAGCAAGCTGGCTGGACGGTAGACGGCCGGCGAATGGAGAAAAGCAGTTACAAACGAGAAGCTTTCAGGATTCCGACCCCTTGTGTCTTGCACGCCAAAATTTCCACCACCATGAATCCCTACATATTTATCCGGATTTCTGTCGTTCGTAAGTCTTTCGTCCGTCAAATTGCGGCCGCTGGCTCGCCGTGGCTGCGCAGCCGATTTTCTACCCCTGCCGTTTCTTTTCTCTCTCTTTCTTTTAGAATGGTGCTTCAGCGGAATTGTTGCTTTAAATAGAAGCTGATTGATCAGCTTCTCTGCAACGCCAGCAGTGTTAGTCAACACTATATAACTTCTAGCTGAATGCGGCATTTCACATTCAGAATTCACAAACGCTTAACGCATTCCTTCGTCTGCCGAAGTGCAGGCATGCCACGCTCGATCGCCAAGACTTCAATCTTCATCCCCCATCATATTTTTCTTTCATTTTTTTTGGTTTCAGCGAAAATTTGATGCTATATAAATGATGGTTCTTTGTAGTCGCTTTCGCCCAAATTTAAAATTAGGCAAATATAGTTCGTAAATTTCTTCATGGGGACTAACTTGCCACACTGGCTCACCACGTGTGGCAGCGGTGACCCTTGTGAGCTGTGTCTGCGTGGTTTAGCGTGCGTCCGCGAGTAAACAAATGCGTTGCCTTTGGAACAATGGTGCCCTGCCAAGACAAAGCCATAGGCTGGCGCCGCCCTAACAGAGCGACAGAGTACCGAGCCATCGGCTTCCCCTGCTGCTGTCAGAAATATACCTTACAAGTTGTTTGTCAAGGCTGATTCTTGGGCTAGTTGGTACGGTTTACTCATAATGACAAAGCCTTTAGCGCAAATTAGAAAGCTGCGCGAAGCTCTGAACGAAGGTTCACGACGATGAACTTACCGTCCCAATACAGCCCTCATATTTTCACGCCCCACTACTTTGCTCCAGTTTGTACCAGTATGTATGTATGTATGTATGTATGTATGTATGTATGTATGTATGTATGTATGTATGTATGTATGTATGTATGTATGTATGTATGCATGCATGCATGCATGCATGCATGCATGCATGTATGTATGTATGTATGTATGTATGTATGTATGTATGTATGTATGTATGTATGTATGTATGTAAATTCAAAATCTCTTCTGGCTTGCAAGTGCAGGGCTTCGGGGGCGTTGGTGCAGCAAGAACAAGAATGCATGGCCTCTCTGCCGCCTTAGCGGCTGTTAATCACCATTAGGCGAATAATGAGGACCCGACCCAGATGGCGACTAAAAGTTTGGACACTTTCCGCCGTCCGCGCCAATTATTTATCAGCACCGTATCGCCCGGTCGCACTCGCTTTTCAATGTAGGCGGCAATTAATCACGTGGTCGCACCCAACAATGCGTGGCGACAACTGCATGGCTATATAGGAGCGGCGTCGAAAACAAGTGGCATGGCCGACGGCGACGCAGTGAAACACTTTCAAGAAGCCCTTTTGGAGGAGCGCGCATCGAGGACGGTCGCTGCGGCCCACAGGAGTCGTTGTGAGCCGACAAAAATCGACCAGCGCTCAGAGATGATATCGCGAGCCGGTACATGGGGGGCGTGCGCGCGGTGTGAGGACCAAGTCTCGCCGTGATGTTTTGCAACGAACGGTTTGACAAATCTTGACAAACAAGCACAGTCCCGCGGCCCCGTCACACATCGCCGCTTGGGGCCCGAACCGGTCTTCGCCGTTTTCGACTCTGGGCCCCCAAGCGCCGCCTCCATTCTGTTGTCCACGGGCCCGAGGCGATTTTTTTTATTCACTAGTTACGCGCGTTGAACTGAAAAACGAAGGGCGAACTCGATGAAATACACCGCGCCCTGATAAAATTGTAACACGCATTAGACATTCTGATCTATAAAGAACAAGGTCGCATAGCTTTTGTCAGCTTGTATGTATGTATCAGGGGCGTAGCCAGGGGAAGGGGGGGGGGGGGGGGGGGGGGGGCGGGGCTCATGTGGCTTCAGTCTCTCCCCGAAATTTTTTCGTGCTGTCCATGCACCGCCGACCAAAGCAACCCGCGGCGCCGGAAATTATTCTGGATTATTATGTAGAATGTCTTTTTCACGCTCGAAAATACATTTTACCGCTAAAATTGCGAACTCGGGCAGGATTTCGCGGCAACGCCCATGCGCCGGGAGTCACATAACGCCAGTAACCCCATCCGAGCACTAAGTTTCAAAGGCGTTTTGATGGCGATGGGGCTTGTCGCGCCAAGTCACGGAAGCCGCGGAATATACGGAGCGCATGGATGTCAATTCCAAAACTTTGTGGCTATAAAGTTGTGATAAACTTCTGATGCGAAAGGTGCATTGACATTTCCAAAGTTGTGCTTTAGATTTTCAATTCCGGAACTTCATGGGGTTGATGTTGTTACAAACATTTGACGCCAAAGGTGCACTTACTTTTCTAACTAAAGTCGTACATCGGAATATACAACCTGACAAGCCAAATCAACACACTGTCAGACAAGTTGGCAAAGTACGCAGCGAGGTCCGATGAGACGAAGCGTTGTGCTGACTCATTTGTGGCGTTATGTCACAGAAAAAAAAATAATATCAACATTTTTTTCACCTACGCCAAAGCATCCATGTCAAGACACTAAAGCCAGCAAAGGTAACTACGTTCTTATTTATTTTTTCTACTTTGACTTTTATTCGCGAGTGTACGTTGAGCCTCTTAAATTTCTTTTGTTCTCGCGCTACCCTACCCGCAGGCTACCAGAGCCTGCCAGAGCTCATGCGTTTTTCTCATGTTGTCCCGACCACTCCGCGGCGCACTTCAGTGCGCGTTCGTTTTTCTCTGGCCGAGTGGATTTTCGCTTTGCAGAGTTTTGGACGCTTTCTGGCTAGCGGTCGAGGAAAGGAAACAAGGGTTGCTCGCCGCCATCACTGTGGAAACTCGACGGATTGCAACGCGTTCGCTTGAGCTCAACCTCTCCGGAAAGTCTTGTCTCGCCAGTGTAGGATACCGACCACTATGTGTGTGGTTCTCGGTGGACCAAGCGTCTCACGTTTTCTTCGATATTCCTTCGATAGCCACATAGCCGCACAAGTGTCGACTAGAACCACCTTCCTGCTTCCATCACTCAGATCACAGATATATATTCATTCAAAACAGCGGTCACCCGCCGAGGTTGCTCAGTGGCTATGGTGTTAGGCTGCTGAGCACGAGGTCGCGGGACCGAATCCCGGCCACGGCGGCCGCATTTCGATGGGGGCGAAATGCGAAAACACCCGTGTACTTAGATTTAGGTGCACGTCAATGAACCCCAGGTGGTCAAAATTTCCGGAGTCCCCCACTACGGCGTGCCTCATAATCAGAAAGTGGTTTTGGCACGTAAAACCCCATAATTAAAAAAAAAAAGACAGCAGTCTACCACGCTATCGCTTAACGTTGTCTGCATATTACATTGCTTTGTTATGTACCACTCCTTTCTGTAGTGCCTTAGGGCCTTGAAAATATGTATAATAAATGAATAAATAAATATAAATAAATAAGGTTAGGTGCCCAAAGTAGGCATTCGATCGTGGCCAACATGCTTCCTTCGCGTTTTTTTTCTTATTTCGATGCCTCCGCCCTACAATAGAAAAAAAGAAGATATCGTTGCGGCGCAGCGAATTGTCGCATGGTAAAGTTCGACTGTGTTACTTCTTCTTTTGCGGAAAGTAATGGGCCACGGGACGTTTCCTTTGCAGGATAATCTGATTATATTATTGCGATAGCACTCATATAGAAACTCCAGGCGCATTCCTGCCGTCCCCCTCATGTTCCATATAAAATCCGAGAGCGCGAACATCGTGACCGCGGCCTGCACGCGTGAAATCGTGGGGGGGGGGGGGGGGGGTGGCACGGGCGAGCCGACGATGGTGGCTCAGTCTTGTGCGCACAAAGGAGAAAAGCTGGAAGGAAGCGCGCCGCATTCAGTCGCACGCGACGCATAGGGGGGAGTGGAGGGAAGGGGGGCGGGCCGTAGGATTCTGTGATCTGTGAATCTGTTATTGCGCGACATGTTTATTTCCTTTGTTTCACGCATTATATACAGCGACCTTTCCTTAGATACGTAGATTTATTGGAGACTTATACGTGTATTTAAATATCTTGTTGCGTGGTTTTGTGTATACGTGCAGCGAACTTTGTTTACAGTGACACTCTCTAGCCCTTTATCAAGCGGTATCTTCGCATTTCTAATGTACGAAAGCGAGTCAAATGAAGGCGAGCCAACGAACCCCGAGCAATAATGGTCCTTTATGCAAAAAAGGTGAGGCGTGCAGACAGGACACAAAGAGTAGAGAAGTGTACAATACGAACGCCGACTGTCAACTGAAGGGAGCACTGAGGCGAAAAAAATGAAGAAGACACAAAACTCATCTGCGCAAGCTCTGGAATGGTATCACCACGTGTCAGTCGGGTACACGTGCTGGTCTACGTTAGAGATAACTGTTAAGACACTTACTATCTTCCTTGTGTAAAGTAATCGAGGGCTGACTCACGCACGCAGTTCCACCATTATAGATATTCCATGCCTCTACCATAAGACGCGTATCGTCATTCTTATTCCTGTACAATATCGCGCATTCATCTAACTCTGGTGAGCAGTTACAATCTTGGCAATGCAGGGAAAGATTAGAAGGCGATTAACCGGCTAGCGATCTTTTATGTTCCATTAGCCTCTGATTGATACACCGCCTCGTTTGCACTACGTCGAACTGACCACAGCTAAAGGGAATTTTATAAACCACACCCACACGACAGTCCGTAAAACTGTTGTTCTTATTGTGCTTCACTAAACAAATATCTTTTCTTTTTTTGCCTTTCACCTGCTCCTTTTTTCCTTGCAAGTTGCAAGTAGTTATGATGTTAATGTTGCTTTCACTGCTCCCAATAAGGAAGGTAAGATATGCGCTGCCGTGCAGCGCATATGTATGTATGTATGTATGTATGTATGTATGTATGTATGTATGTATGTATGTATGTATGTATGTATGTATGTATGTATGTATGTATGTATGTATGTATGTATGTATGTATGTATGTATGTATGTATGTATGTATGTATGTGTGTGTGTGTGTGTGTATGTATGTATGTATGTATGTATGTATGTATGTATGTATGTATGTATGTATGTATGTATGTATGTATGTATGTATGTATGTATGCGTAATGACTTGGGCTTTTAGCAACCTGAAGTGGTTTGCTGCTTAAAGTAGTTGCACACACGACAATGAGCTCTCACTAAAATGACGGCGAACTCCACATGACGATGATGTCACGACGACGACGACAACGATGGAACTGGCAGCATAACGACGACGACTGTGCGAAAACAAATACGGCAACATGATAACGGCAACATGACGAGGAGACTTCGTTGTGAAATACTGCCACCCTTACCTCCGGATATATCTTGTCCGTGAGAACGGCTTAAAAAGTGCCTTGCATAACAGCGTTATATACGGCAGCATTACTTGACAGCTCTAAACTGGAAGAGTCACGCTTAAGCTTGACTGCCTAGCCCATATCTGCTCGGCGCTGTAACAGGATGTCGTGGGCTGGTTCATCATACGCCGACTTCAACAGGCTGGCCAACGTTTCATGCAGAACAATCTTGGCGAAGCCGTCCATTGTAGAATCTTTGGCGCGTTAGTCCCAACATGGCATGAGGGCGATGCGGGCGTGATCTGCTGCTGCTGCTGCTGCTGCTTACGACGCTTGCCGTCTACACAGGGTCAAACGATAACAACAACAACAAAAGCTAAATTAGCATGACAGGTAGCATTGCGTATTGTGCAACCTGCCCTCACCTTCTTTCATCTCCGCACCTCTGTTGTCTTTCGTATCTACCCGCTGCGGTGACTTTGCGGCTATGGTGTTGCGCTGCTAAGCACGAGGTCGCGTATCCCGGCCGCGACGACCGCATTTCGATTGGGGCGAAATGCAGAAACGCCCGTGTTCCGTGCATTGGGGCCACGTTAAAGATCTCCCGATGGTCAAAATTAGGCTGCAGCACGCCCCCCCTCCCCCCCCGCCCTTCCCGCCACCCACTACTGCATGCCTCGTAATCAAATCGCGGTCTTTGCACGTAAAAGCCCAAAATTCGATTCGATTCGTTCGTATCTGTGAAATTGTATATCTGGGACCACATGGAGGCTTCGCGTGCTGTATTGAGCTCTTTGTGCACGCCTTATAGTGAGCTCGCTGCCTTGCTTCTTGTCTTGTGCTATCATTCTCTTTGCTCGCAAACACAAGATAAGTGGCCGTCGCGACGGTGTAAGGTAAACAAGTCTCCTTTCTTTACCCTAACTTCAAAGACAGAGAGCGACAAAAAGTTGAGAAGGGGGGGGGGGGGGGGGAGTGAGTTTCCAAAACATGCATCTAATACTTCAAAAGTTGCAACGAACTGCTTGACGAACGTCTCATTATAAGATGAACGTGTCGTAATTTTGAATTTCTGCTAGCGTATGCTGAGCGTCTTTCGGACAACATGAGCACATGCGCATGACGTCTGTAGGTGAACATCTGTGTGGAGGTGTTTGTTAAATCTGTATACCACTGTGCTGCCAGCCTGCACTGCGGCAAAGAGTATCGGCGGCTTGGTGAGATCGGGGAACAAAGCTATAAGACAGAGAACGAGCGAGCGTGGAGCGTGATTAATGCACAAAAAAAAAAAACACCATCGATCTTTTAAAAACAGGACACAACCACACGTCGCCTATAGCTTTTGTGCCTCTGAACGCTAAAATTATCCCAGCAATTTTTAAAAGTGCAACGATGTGTGTTAACCCTCTCAGTGTTAACAAAGGCTCGTTGAGAGCACGCCTAGCCGTTTGTATACGCACCATTCGCACGCTGCAATCCATTCAAGTGCAGCGTTATTCTTCCAGAGCTTGCAAGTGGTGTTCTACTACGTGTTACATGAACAGGGACACTGGGTACACCTTTAACTCACAGCAGCTATGGCTCGGGTTTTATGGAACTTACTCCCGGTTGATATTAGGCGCATGTCATCTCGTTCTTCTTAAATTTCAACTGTTCTAGTGATAGATAAATACAATAAAAGTACTGCGTTCTCACGCATAACTTCTCGATATATGTATTTTCGCCCCACTAATTCCTTTACTTGTTTAGCTGTAGATAAAATTGTTAGGTTGCAACGGTTTATACGCTCTTAATAGTCATGTTTATGCTTCGGTCCCATTTCAGTATTATAACCTGGGATCTCTTTCTGTACACCACTCTACAACGTAAACATAAGCATAAAATAAAAAATAAAACGCTACTACTACTACTACTACTACTACTACTACTACTACTACTACTACTACTACTACTACTACTACTACCACTATAATAATAATAGGAAATTCGCGGGCGCTAGTTGAAATCGGTTGGCGCAGGACAGGGTAATTGGAGATCGCAGGGAGACGCCTTCGTCCTGCAGAGGACATAAAACAGGATGATGATGATGATGATGATGATGATGATGATGAATAATCGCAAGGTTATCACCCTGGTCAAGTAATACCAGCGCAGCTACCACGTGACACGAAAGACGACACACCCAACACCACGGTATACTTTTCTATGACGTCGGCACGCGCTGCATCATGCCGTGAGTTCAGTCCTCTCTGAATGCATGGTGCACGTGAGCACCTTGCGCCGAACCTTTCCACAGTTGGAAGAAGCGCCAGAACACGCAGCCTGTGGCGAAAGGTGCAAGCAAAATTGGGATGGATGGAACAAACATTCACCGTGACTGCTCCTACACGAGGCAAGAGTGTCACAGATCTGGTCATGTGCGAATGCTCCGCACGACTCAGCATGGTCGCGATTTGGATTAGAAGCGCGAACGTCGCCCAGCTTCGGCTAAGCGAAGCTCAGCGCGTAACATTCAGACGAGCGGTGAAGCGCGGGTCTTTGTCATTTTAATGCCTCTTTTTTTTTTTCTTATTATTATTCCTGTCGGCCGGAGTCAGCGACGCTGAGGCGATAAATGAGTGTGCCGGAACGCCCTATGGCCGGGACAATGTGCCTTTATTTCTTTTGCCGTTTTTTCCTTCGTTATTCAAACCAGCGAGAGATTCTGAACTTCAACCCACTTAAGTCGTTGCCACCGACACACATTCCTTTTCTTGAATTTCTAGATATATAAGTGGCCTACTTGATTCGAACGTCTGGACAGGACACTTAAGACTCGCCATCTAGAAAGCCAAGTCTACTTCCGTTTTATCCGTATCAAGCTTTTTCGCAGTAGGCGGGCGAAACGCGTTACCCGAAATTAAGTAGCCGCATTGAGAACGATAACGAGAAGCTTGCGAAACCGCGCCTAAAGAGCTCATTCCTGAACTCCTCCCATGCCTTAACAGACGCAGAAACTTCCCCTATCAGTCACAGTTCCACGCTTCGCGCTTACCTACGTAACGAGCCAGATCTAACGTAGAAATACCGAGAAAGATTTAAAGAGAAAGATATGGGGCCGCAAGAGAAAGCGAAAAGAAAAGACAATTACGCGAGTGATTACCGGACTTGTTTTCATCGGTAGCTCGTAGCGTCTGCGATGACCCACGCTAGCGCGTCCACCCTATCGACGGCTCGTAATCGTTCAGACGAGGCGAAAGCTGGGACGGAGCCGCGAACACAGACGCCGCTGCGTCTTGCGGTTGTTGCGAGCTCTCTTACCTTACGTCAGGAGCGCGCTCGGTCTGAGTACGCACTTAAGGTATAGGCTGGCAGTTTTAATTTATGAGCGCAACCAACGGCGTGTGGATAAGAAGAGCGTGGCAGAAGAGAAACCGCTTGGACCACTCCCGCGTTATCCCCGCTTACCTGGAGCTCACTACGTACGCTTTGCGGTGGCAGCCAAGGGAAAAGGGGTTGCCGAAACGAACGGTTAACGTTAAATTGGTCGCAGTTTGCATACTAATCAGCCGCTATAGGATAGCAGTACCTTGTAACACGTCGGCGCGACTTTGAGAAATAAGAGCGCCAACGCGCGGTTCATTGAAACTACGGGTGTGGCACGGGCTGTCGGGAGAATCAATTTTGTTTCTTTCAAGAGTTGAAGATCGGGAGGGCTAGTATGAAATACTGTGTAGTGGAAAGCGCATTGAATCATACGCGCTAACGCGCGCGCGCGCACGCACACGCACACACACACACACACACACACACACACACACACACACACACACACACACACACACACACACACACACACACACACACACACACACGTGTGTTCCTATTCTTTTATGTTACGTTATTCAGCGCGCTTTCCACTAGCAGGCTTTCTTTCAAATTGTCGGTAAAGCAGGAATATACTTGAGGCAGTTCAAGAAAGCAAACAAAATACATGACAATTTTCATTTGGCGCTTGTTTTAAAGGGTAGACAATATAAAACAAGTAATTGACAGTATGGTCAAGTTGTTGAGCAGTATATAGAATCTACGAGCCCAAACATAGACTTCACAATACGTGTTGCCGCGCCTAGCGACAGCGCCACAGAATAATTTAGCCAACATGGCTCCCAGAACGGCTAACTAAGGCGCTTAGACAAAGCGCAGAGGACGCACGATGACTCGGCGGCTATGGAAAAATATACAAGTTCAAGCTCCTCTCAGGAAGATTCTCAGCCAATGACATAAGCTCCAATCTTAAGTTCAGGCTTAAATCTCTCTTTCGTTACAGAAGCGTGGCAGTTAGGGCGAGTTGGTATGTCATGACTTTTTTAGGCTTGTAGCGCAGCTCAGAAAGAGCAAAAAGTAAGGTGGAAGGGGTAATGAAAGGGAAAAGAACTCTATTCTCTGTTAATGAAAACTCTTGTTCTCCGTTCCCTTTCATTACCCCTTCCACTTTCCTTTTTGCTCTTTGTGAGCTGTGCTACAAGCCTAAAAAAGGTCTTTCGTTACAGACATCGACATCATTAGATAAGCGCGTTGACAACTTCAGTCGGTGGATGACGCTGCCACGCATTCTTTCATAGAGTTCCTGTACATCATGCTTTCTAGTGTTTTCCTGACCGTACTACACTGCAGGCCAGTCTTGGGCTTCAGCGCTAATGGGAGCGTTAACTTGTCAACGGTGCAGAAAACAAAACAACAATTACAGTATTGTTGCCGAAAAGAAAGCAGGGAAGAGAAGGGAATCGGATCGTCAAAGGCAGATGTAACTTTAAGAGATAAATCAAATATATATATACACTGTTAGATTACGATGCGGTAGCAAGCAAAGCAGCTCACACAGGCTAGACGAGTATTTGTTATCAATACGATTCAAAAGAGATCGATGTCACTAGCGATCATCATCGTTGTTATCATCATGAGTAAGGTGGCGTTTTCGAATGGAGGAGCATTCTAGAATCTGGAGGTAGTTTGCCTAAGTAACTCCCCGTAGAACTGTAAAAGCTACTATATATATATATATATATATATATATATATATATATATATATATATATATATACTCCTCTATTTGCGCCTCGCCCAATCAGGAGGACAAATACATAGAAAGGTATCCGTTCACGCCGTTTGTCGTCCTGCCCTTTGTTGTCTGCAGAAGCATCTGCGTTTGCTGGCCTCGTGACGTTGGTTCTGCTGCATAGAGCTACTGCGACAAACTTCACTCTAATCATTTGGCTGAGGATTACTTCTGTTTGGGCAAATTGGTTCGACGTACTACTTCGAGTTTAAACAGCGTGATAAGACGACGACGAAGAAGGGCCACGTGATTCCTTCTGTACAGAAACATGTTCGGTCTTACATACACCGATAAATGCATATCTTGTCAAAACTGATGGGATGACATTTATAAAAGCGTGGTTTCCGAATAAAATTTCAGTTGGTAGTACAGCGGCAGTACTATGCGTAAGTGTTCTTCGTCGTCGTCTTTTCGCTCTGTTTAACTTGAGAGAGAGAGAGAGAGAGAGAGAGGAAAGGCAGGGAGGTTAACCAGACGCACGTCCGGTTTGCTACCCTGCACTGGGGGAAGGAGTACAGAGATAAAGAGAGAGAGAGAGGGGGGGAGATAGAGAGAGCACAGCTTCGAGCATATGTGAAGGTTCGCACCGAGTGCTATAATTTCTTCGAGCTCCGATCACGCTTCCATTGGCGATCGCCAACTTGCTGCTTCTCGGCGATCACTTCACCGCCAAGAAGCCTGAAATACCTCGCACCGGCAATGAGAACTGTGATGACGTCACGCGCGTACGCACCATCCACCGAACGCAGTCCAGGGCTCCCATCTGCGCGGCGGCGTGTAGAGGGGCCATTCCGTCACGTGCCCTCAGATGCAGGTTTCCTCCGGCCACGGTGACCAGATGCTGCAGTACGGCCACGTGACCTTCCTGCGCCGCCAGGTAGACGGGCGTCACCTGATTCTCCATCGGGGTGTTGGCCCTGCAGTTCAAGAGGCGGGAGCAAATAGGAGATCTTGATTATCAAATTCAAATTCAAATTTATTTGCCACCATGGTACAGATGATGGCGGGGACCCGTAGTAAAAGCTGCCGTTGGACAGCTTGACAAGGCCACGGGCCCCCACTTTGACAGCAATACAGTGGTTGTTTTTCTTTCCCTTTTTTCCTTTCCTTTCCTTTTTTTTTTTCCTTTTTTTTTTCCCCTTCCTTTTTTTTTTTTTTTCACACACACGAAAAAGAAAAGAAAATACAGGAAATACAGATAACAAAGGAAAAAAAAAAAATAAAAAATACATATAGCAGAGTTGTTATCCGGTTACAGTAGTCAGCATAAAATCAACAGCATTGTCCTGGCTGGAAAAAAAACTTACAATGATGGTGAAAGAAAGAAGAATTGGGTAGACAAATCACAGAAAAAAAAAAAAAAAAAAAAAAAAAGGTTAGGTGTAGTGTAAAAAATACTCGAACAGTTTGTGGCGTGTTGTGTTTTGGAGATCAATATCGTTTTGTGCGAGTTTGTTAAGAAGTCGTGGTAGTTTATTTTCTAATGTTTGATTACCATAGAAAGTTCTGTATGTTTTTACGTTCCATTGTGCTATGTTTCTTGTGCTGTACATTGCATCTCGTTTTTCTAAACCAGCTAATTTTGATAGAAAAGATATGTTCTTCAACACCTCGTTTTTCACACACTTGCTCAGACGATAGTCATAAAGTTTAGTAATTGGTAGTAAGTTATACTTTAAGAAAAGTGCGGCCGTATGGTAGGTATGCGGAACATTTTCAACAATTCTTAGAAATTTTTTCTGTAACAAGTGTAGTTTCTGAAGATTGCCTGCTGTTGTTGCACCCCAGGTTAAATGGCAATAGCTGAAATGCGATTGTATCAATGAATTATATAGCATTAGCATTACATTTCGCGGTAGTATCTCACGGTTCTTGTAAAGAAGACCAATAATACGTGAACATTTATTTGTTACAAAGCTGACATGATCATCCCATGACATTCTTTCATTAAATAATATACCTAATGTTTTAAATGAAGGCACAACTTCTAAGGGTACGGACTGAAGGAATATATTCTTAGTGAGACGGACCTTCTTGTTTCTACCTCTGAAAACAACGACTTTAGTCTTTGCTGTGTTAATCCGCAACGCATTTCTGCTACTCCAGTTTTCTATTTGCCTCAGTGCGTTGTTTACAGTATCTGTGAGTTCGGCTGCATTATCTCCGGCAAGAAAAATACTGGTGTCGTCAGCATAGATGATAAATTTAACGAATGGAGTTGCATGTACAATGTCATTGATGTAAAGATTAAACAGAAATGGACCCAAAATGCTACCTTGTGGAACGCCACAGCCTACAGATTGCATATCTGAGAGGAGAAAAAAAAAAAACGTTGGTACAAGAAAGAACACAGAAGACAAGAGCGCACGGATAGGATACACACGATGCAAACGATTTACGGGCTCAGTCCACGTGTTGTGCGAATTCTTGCGGCCCCAGTAGGGAGTTTCGCGTCAACTTCAACGAGCGAGAGTGAAAAAAAAAAAAAAAAGAAAGCCGTGCGACCTACACCAAAAGTTCGCCATTGATATACGAGGGCACTGACCAAGTGCAACGTGCACGTTCGGCGTTGTGTACCACCGCGCGGTTAGCGGCGGAAAATATCGCTTGAACTACGGGAACACATACGGACAAATCATTTCGTTGAGTATACATATACGGCTCTGGCACCGAAACGGTTATACGCAAGCTGAGCCGCGTAGCTACTGCTGCTTTACTTAAGCCGGTAAGGAGTTCCGTCTGCGCGCAACTGAAAGCGCTTCTAGATTTCTTGAAAGCTACAGGTCTTAGTAAGACTTTGCGAATGTTTTTATAGTGTGTCCCTCATTGCCCAGTGGATACCTTCGCACGTGGGCATTGCTGGAAATGAAGAGGCTGATCGCCTCGCTTCAACCTGTGCTCACAACGGGACTGACTGCCCAGAAATTTCGTGTATGACTGACAAACCGCCCGTGTGTTAATCCGCTGGTCCCTCTATAATGTACCTCTATAAAGGTCCCTCTATAAAGGTGACAACTGCCCCTCTCGGTGGCAGTTGTCACCTTGCTCCCTCCCCGTTTCCTTTGTGTGTTTGTATGTTTGCATATAATAATAATAATAATAATAATAATAATAATAATAATAATAATAATAATAATAATAATAATAATAATAATAACGCTTGTACGTTGTGTTTATGTTCAATTTGTGTGTTTGTGATCGCGGTATATGTAATATTTCTCCCGCAACACCTGAACCAGCATCACGGAGTAAGACATTTAGGAGGTGAAACTCCCGTCAGCGCGAGCGAGCGCGGGCGACCAGATAAAGTCACAACTGTTGTATGCGCCGACGGGACCGTATACAGTGGCGGCGCCATGCGGCGCGTCGTAGAAGCCGCAGCGAAAAAAAAAATGCAGCACCCGGGCAGGCGGCTCCGGCCAACTCCGGCGCGCTGTCAACGACGGTAATTTCTTTCCAGGCCGCCAGGCGCCGCCAGCACGATAACGGCTCCGCGGGCTTGTGACCTTTCCTGGTCGCCGCAAACAGCGGAGTTTGCACTCCTAAATATTTCTTGCTCCGTGACCAGCATGTCGGGCCGTAAGCCAGACAAACTTCTTCAGCTATGCAATCAATCAATCAATCAATCAATCAATCAATCAATCAATCAATCAATCAATCAATCAATCAATCAATCAATCAATCAATCAATCAATCAATCAATCAATCAATCAATCAATCAATCAATAAAATATTTCTTTATTAATCTTAGCATTTGTTTCTCTCTCTTTGAGCTCTGAATATCCAGACTTGATTTGTATTGTTACTATATTTATTAGTATTTTTATTGTATTTGTTTGCTTTTTTCTTATTTGCATGTCACTTCAATGACCGCATCTAGAAAAGTAGCAAGCCCAGCACGTATACTCGGGAACAGCTTTCTGTTTCGATGAAAGGAAATGCTAGGTCCCCCTCCTCTCCCCCCATTCCCCTCGGCACGGATTCTGCACGCATGTGTTACTGCGTCAAGTAAAACTCTTGCTTGGGCTAGTTGGTTCATGCTTGAATTAGTAACGGCAAGGCGCAGAAGACTCCAGAAGAACACAAACGACAGGACCGGCGTCGAGTACTCTGGTAGACTTTGACGGCGCCTTCAGTTTCTTGGAACCGCTACTGAATCAGCGTAGCTTCCGCGTGCGACGGTTTTGCACATGCCCAAACGCAGAAGAGGAACGCACAAAAAATATGTCAAATTTAACTACTCAGTGTAATATTTTTGTAATGGTTTTCCTGCAGTAAACAAGTTGTTCGTGCTTTCTATATTCCAGATTAAACGAACGCGAATTAGAAATGTGAGTCTCTCTTCGTGAGCGCTGTTGCTTGTGCGCGCCTTGCCTCTTCTCCTTCTCTGCCAGGGAGAGTTGTCAACCTTTGTCGGCCTCTCCGGCTGTCGGGAGTGTCGCTTGCAAAAAATGCGTGCCGCACTCGCAGCTCGCAGATACCTTCCTTCTCAAATGCGACCATTGCTTATGCAAGTGCCCTTCGTCTACCTGGGCGGCCGCATCTGAAACGTGAGCAGGAGGGCCGGGGAAGGGAACAGACGACACGAATAAACGCCCGTGCGCTTAGATTTCACTGTGCGGTTTAGATGAGATCCACGAGAGCCCGCATTAAAAATCGTAACCCAGTATCGGAATGCCGTCAAGAAGTGCCCGCGCGCTTCTCTGGCAAGAGGGCTCCCCCGCAGACGTTCCCCGTGTATGCAACTATACGTATAACGTCACCGCTTGGACGTTCGACACAGCCTGGACAAAGAGAGACAGACAGAAAGACAATCTAGAATCTGCGGAGTCGTGTCTTCGATGCGCGCGTTCTCTACGCTTGATTATTGGAATATAAGTCTTGCGGAAATCTGCAAAGGGGGAGGAAGTTCTGACGAGAGAGAGAGAAAGAAAGAGCTTGTAATCCAGCTAAGCGCAGCGGAGAGTTCTATACAGACGGAGCAATTTGAGCTTCCTTGCGGAAATGCGAATGTTGTGGCATGCGCTGTGTTGATTTCAACTTTCTCTCAATTTTTCGTTAGCGCGTCATAACATTTGTGTACATTTTATTTAAATTTTCGTGTCTTGTTTGTATCTTTACTGGAGCCAGCCTAACTTTTATATGCATAGTTTGACTAAGTGAGAAGAAGCAACCAGCACCACCCATCGTGCTAATTCCGAGAGGGTTCACCCACAAAGCTTCTCCACAATGCTGTCACATACCAACATATCCGGAGGAGCGAGTACAAATCGTGGTCAGGCACACAAACACAAAGGGACACAACGTACGACCTTGCCGCGTAGAGAATTACCACCGAAATTCCAGCTACTCCACAAGTTGAGTCGTCCACGCCGAAGCGTGACGAGTTGACGTAATCCCCACGTGACCTCCAACTTTGCCGCTCTCTGAGAATCAGCCAGTGCAGACGCCGCATATGAGAGGCATGCCGCAGTCGAAAGATAGGTGGCACCACCCTTTTCGTAATTTTTCTCGCTTGCAAAAGCTATGTTCTCGTTACGATTGGCAAATTCATTATTACGGAAGCCTACTCTTTCGGTCTATAGCTCGATCTAATAATTTCCTTCAGTGTTCTTTCAAAAGCATAAAGCACAATCCGACCGCAATGCGACGCAAAATAGTGACCGTGGTTGGTAGCAGACACGTCAAGTAAACATCGTCCACAGGTAGTCTGTGAAGATCAAAAAATTAAATTATGGGGTTTTACGTGCCAAAACCACTTTCTGATTATGAGGCACGCCGGAGGATTCCGGAAATTTCGACCACCTGGGGTCCTTAACGAGCACCTAAATCTAAGTACACGGGTGTTTTCGCCCCCATCGAAATGCGGCCGACGTGGCCGGGATTCGATCCCGCTACCTCATGCTCAGCAGCCCAACACCATAGCCACTGAGCAACCCTGGCGGGTATGTGTGAAAATCACCGTCACATATATAATCGCTAAGGGCATTCAAAGCGCACCTCTGCTTGTTAATTCGGAGACCCTAGCGCTCTGCTGCTGAGCAGCAGCTGTGAAAGGGGGTCCACTAGCGCTCTTCCCTCCCCCGCCCCCTTTTCTTTTTTAACGCGAGAGCATTAAGGGCTGCGTATCGCAAAATGTACGGCGTCGATGTTCGGCGTCGGACGCCGTTTCGGTAAAATATCTTCGAACCACCCATACCCAGGCCCTCCATGTGGCGTAAGGAAGTTGCTGAACTAATTGAATTGATCAAGCTAAAATACAAAAAAAAAATCGTAAAGTACGACTTGCACACAACCTACAGACAAGATAGTGTCGGATTGTAATTTGAATATACCAGAAAACATAATTCTGTTGAGCGAAAATTCAAGGAAACCCCTTTTCCAGCGTTTCTACCATTCATAGACCGGCCGCGGCGTTCGCCATTTGCGCGCGCCGGCGCACTAATATCTCGGAGACCACAGAGCGGCGCGCCCGGTTCATTGCAACAGCTCCAGGTGGCGCTTGTCTCCGCCGCATCGCGGCCGACTCAAGAGGGCGCGTTTCTACCAGAAAGCCCACCGGCGTGCATAGCGTTCGCCGTCAGCGTTTTCCGGTGAACATTACGGTCACATACGCTCCAGTTGCCGTGAAGCGTGAGAAGCAGACAGGGATCTTTGAATGCTATCGCGTTCCACATTTAAAGGCGCAGCTTAAGCGTCCTCCAAATTTTTTTTCCCGTGTCTTTCTGCTTAGGAATAGTTCACTGCTCCTGCTGACTACAGTGGTGTCCTCATCATCATATATTAAACATGGAAGTGTAGGTTCGCTTTACGAAGGAGCACAAAACGAGCTCTGCGCGAATGTGCCCGAGAATTTACCAACACTGACGGACGGAGTGGACGCCCGTGTCTCCATCTCAACTACCAAGTGCCCCCATGATGACGTGTCTCCGAATGCGCGTCCCGTTATCTGGGACCATGGCCTCCAAGATCGGATGGCGCGAGCGAGCACCGCCCCATCTCGAGGGCAATGTTGGGACTGCCCTGACTCGCGGGATGCGCGTGGCCGGCATGGAGGCTCGGCCTGCTCTTTGGATGGGTGGATCTGGCAGTTTTGAATATAAAACAGCTGTGGCCCATGACAGGCTCCAGAGCTTGCGATTCCTTGCCCCGGAGACCGGCACTTACTGCGAGTTATGAGCGCTTCCTTCTTCCCTACTATGAAAAGGCCAAAGCGCCATCCTCGATCAAGAACATTCGCTAATACTAAGCACGACGCGTTCCCGCAAGGCGAATGCTGGCAGGCTGCAAGGCTACACGGACGCCTGCAGCAGCGCCACCTTTGAGCACAAACGATCACACGCACGCACACGCATGTGATAAACACGTGCCGATGTGTTTCCTATGCAGCGCCGGGCATCTATTAGCGCCGTCCAACGCAGGAACGTGACGAGAGCGGGAGCCCGCGAGACAAAGAAATTGCAGCTCCAAACCAAAAGGCGTTTCAGGGTACTCTTTCAATGTAAAAGGGAAATGCGCGCGTGAAAACCGCGCTACGCCCACTCCACTCCCATACGCATCGTCCCAGAGAAACCTCCGAGTTGCTTTTCCACGCGCTCCGGTCAAAGTGGAGCGAATTCCGTGGAGGAGTGCACGGACGGGGAAAAACAAAATAAGGAGAAAAGAAGAAGGAAACCCTCGGCTTCGGCGGCCAGCTCCGGCAGCTTGCTCTATTTGTCTTCCGAGGAAGGATGAAGAAGCGCATAGTGGATAACAACCTTGCCCCCGCGTCGAGGAACGGGCGCGCTGAGTGCGGGGCCATTGTGCTCGGCGTCCGCCCTTGCTTCCAAGCCGAGAGCGCGCGGCACACATTAACCGAACTCTTCTAACAACGGCAACAAGGGCCGTCATAGGGGCCGCCGAACCCGCGCTGCTGCTGCTGCTGCCTTGGGAGCCAGCAGGTGCATCGCACGGAGTGGACGATGACGGGGACGAGAGAGCGGGAGAGAATCGTCGTGCAAGGCTCGGAATTGGAAGCAATGCGTACGGTTTGCCGAGGAGCGATCGTCGTTCTCGACATTGCGGCGCGTATACAAGCGGTGTAGTAGCTGCTGTTGACTTTCGATCGGGACAGCGCGCTGTGCAAACGTGAGCTCATATGTATAGCTGCCATTGTGAGATCGGTGGGATAGGTTCGCCTGCCGTGCATGAGGATGAGCAGGCACCGCTCTCATTCGCACGTGGCTTCGATTCTGTGCCCGGTTCTGTACACGAAGCGCCTTCTTGCGCAACGCGTTCTTTCTGTACAGCGGTGTAATACGCAATAGGAACTCTCTTTTATTTCGCAGCTGTCGCCCGATCAAATATTAGAGTCGATTAGGCTCAGCGTAGAAAGCGTGTAACGTTTAGGTAATGTAAGCGCGCGGCTGCAAATAGGTTATCTTTGCGTATCGTGGTATACTATTCGGCTATAACAGGATAATTATATGTTGGTTATACATTATAGTTCATGCACAACTTGACGTGTGCACAGATGGAGCCTAGAGGAAACGGATCGCAGATCAACCCCCCCCCCCCCCCTACCCCTATGAAATGAACAGAGTGCTTCTATAGGTGGGCTTACTGTAGTGTTATCCTTTAACTCAAGTACTGTCCGTGCACGTCTCTATACCTTCTCTCGCCCTTTTCTCTCTTCCCCTTTTCCCTTCCCCCAGCGTAGGGTAGCCAACCAGACTTTTGACTGATTAACGTCCCTGCCTTCCTTATATTCCTCTCTCTCTCTCTCTCTCTCTCTCTCTCTAGGGGACTGACCACGAATACAATAGTTCAAGAAAGGAAAGCTTGCTGATCATTCTTATTATTACTCTTGTATTAAGTTAGCATCGAACGTACGTCCGTAGAGTTTTCATCAATTGAAAACTAGTACGCCATGGTAGCAATCAAAAGCTTTTCCGACAAAGCACCAACCGTGTAGACCTTATTTTTGTTTTTTCTCTTTTATAGCACTTATAACACGCGCAGCGTCTCACGCTGCTCAAGCTGGTGCGACGTGGACAACAAACGCGAGCTCACCTGTAACACCGTCACCATTGCTCAAGCAGCACTGACTTCCTCGACTCACTCATTCCCCAGAATGAAAAAAATAAAATAAAATAGAAATAAAACGCACTTAAGCAGATAGCCGACTCCACGCGCCCTTTCTCCAGGTCTCGTCGTTCGGGATCAGGTGTACAAGAAAGCGCCGACAGAAAGACGAAAGAATACAATACCGGTTCTGGGTGACTCGAGTACAATCTATCCTGCACGCCGCGTACGAAAGCGAAGTTTCTTTCCTTATCTAGGGTCACATCAAAGAAACTGCCGAGATAGTAAAACCAGCGTGCCCCGCTCTCCCCCACCCCACCCCTCGGTTAAGTTCGCGACGCGCAACATTGTTACGGACTCTCTTACACACGCCGCTCGCACACGGCGATGCGGGGTCGTCCGGCCTGCTCCGATGACTCGCCGATGAACTTAAAATGTCGGTCCTACATCCCGTCCCGCGCGTGTGTGTACCTTCGTCGAGCGATAACAGCTTGAAGGAAAAAGCAGCCAGTGAGCTGTTTTGCTCCACGTCCCGAAAAAAAGATTTTTTTTTTTTAGATTTTATAAACTCTCGCCTCGTTCTTTCTTGGCCGTCCATCCCTGCTCGAGGTTTTTGACCTCCGGAGTTGCTTTCTCGGCTTCTTTCGGTGCTCTTGTTTACGGCATTTCTTTTGCGGTGAATAACTGTTTATGCGAGGTTACCCAGTTTCTTTTGGAACGTCGGAACGTAGCCGAGGACGTGGCTGCGCGCGTTGCTACTATATATACCTCTATTGAGAGAGAGACATCTTTTTTTATGGACGTTGGAAACGCCTTCCTGGTCATGCAGGCCTAGCATGTTACTCGGAATGACAAAGGTGACAAACGAAATGACCCGTTCACACGTTTCACGCACACACACACAACACATACAAAAACAACGCGCAGTGCCAGGTAACTGGAGTGTCTAGCCGAGGTCAACGTCCCCGGAGAAAGACTCGACGGGTCTTCGTTGAGCGTGAAGCACTGCCAGCGCTGCTCCAAAGTCCAAGTTACATGGAGCAGCTCGAAGGAGCTGCCGCGACACTGTGCTATAACTGCTGTATAAATGGTTGGTTACTGTCGGACATAAGGCGTGGCAGATAGCAATCGACAAACGACGTAACATTGAAGCGTCACCCTGGAGCCAACGTTACGACTATAGCAGACCTGTTTTCAACGCTGTGAGATGCCGCAATTAGCATCTTCGTCTACGTGAACCAAGTAGCCGTCAGTTCATGCTTGATATGGCAAAAATTGTCCTTTTCATAGACAGAGAGAAAAAATGCAACATGATGTGGCGGATTGCCACGCTGATGCTGCATCCTCGACTTTCATGCCATTTCGAGGGTACTCGACGTCGAGGAAGTCCGAGTGGAGGTCGGAGTTGCAGAGAGGGGTTTAGTCGATGCAGTCGTGTAAGTCGTAAGTTTGGCGAGTTCCACTCGGTCAGTGTGAGACTGCGTGCCAGGTGTCGAAGCTGCCTTGCGGCTACGCTTCTCTGTCGCCTTTGGTTAGGAGTTGCCTTCACAAAGGCATACTCTACATTAATTGGAGTGACTGACAGTGCAGCATGCGAGGTCTGTGGCACCGAAGAAAACATCGACCACCTGCTGTGCCACTGTCCACGATACACCCCAGAGAGACAAGAACTTGCCAAAGCTTTCCAAAAACTGGACAATCGGCCGCTTTCTGTGCAGGTGCTACTGGAACACCGCCCCCATCGCCCGTCGGCCCATAAAGCGGTGAAGGCGCTTTTGTGCTTCTTAAGGGCGACGGGCTCGTGCGACCATCTGTGACTATTAATGCAATTTCTGTAAGACCACACACGTCAGCGAACTCACCGCAATCTCCTTCTTTCCTTCCCTCCTCTCTCTTCCTGTTCTCTTTGTTTTCCCTCTTTCCCTTTCCCCCGGTGTAGGGTAGCCAACCGGACGTTATTCTGGTTAACCTCCCTGCCTTCTACTTATCTCTTTCCCTCGAGGGTACTCGAAAAGCACTTTATGGTTGCTTTTCGTCGTCTTTGACTGCGCATCGGCCCTGCAAATTAGCATCATTCTTCTCGAAAGCTGGCGGCAAGGATGCGATTAAGCCACTTTCATGCAGTTCCTCATCCATCTGACATCCTCTCCGGGGCGAATATGTTGCGTAATCTCTCCCTATAGTGATACTTACGAATTGAAGGTAATCTTCGATCTTCTGTACGAGGGTTCTCGGGGATGATAAAGTTCTGCTCTGTTTATATGCAGCACTTCGCGAAGCCAGATGTCACCTGTGTTGGCGACTAATGAACGCCATGTGCGTCAAAAACGATGATCCACAATATTTTGAATATTTGCTTGATAGTCATGTGTTTCAGGCTTATCTCACTGAACGCACGCGATTTACGACGGATGCTAGAAGTAGTTGCTGATTATATGAGAGGTCCGCAGGCGTGACGTCACCTATGTGCCCGCGTCATATGACTCCTACCGTCGCATCATCAGTCATTGATTCTATGCTAAAGAATTGTGCACTACGCGTTCTATACAAGTCGCATTATTGTACAAATTGCATACAACGAGAAAGCAAGAAAAAAAGTAGAAGATAATGACGGTCGAAAATCTGCTCAATCTTGACGAATTGCCGCTTTTTCTTACTCTTTGAAATCTCCTGCGGATATTTAAATAAAATTCTTCAGCAGCGTGCCTGAAGATCTGAGGTACAGACAGTGCGAATATCCTGTGTGAGATGATCGATTGTCAGTCCCTCAATTTCACGCTATCGCATTAGATCTCTTTCGGGTGATAACACGAATAGTCGTGCGAGTCTTCATTTTTTCTTCGATCTTTCCTCTGATCACGTCCCTCTAACCATTCTCAACTTCAACTTTTTCTTTCGCCTTTCAATGTTTCATAGAAATAGATGAAATTCGATGACCACGGAATTTTCTTTGTACACACCACCGGATTTCGGAACCCATCCGCCGTTGTGAACGGGTACCACATACTGACGTCGTCAGCAACACCACACTTAACCCCATCATCACCCTCACTTCAGTCATCACAGTAATCATCACCATCATCCTATAGATGGTCGCTTTATTTGCCCGAAAGTGCATAATTGGGATGGGCTGAGTAATCTTCCTTCGCTCTTTTTTTTCTATATTTCTTTTTAATTTACGCTCTCAGCACCTCTACAGTCCAGGCAGCTCATATCTTGCAGGGTCTTTGCACTCAGAGGCGTTTCACCGCTGTCATGGTCTTGTTTACGCCATTTCACTTTTACTTATTCTTTGTGTTTCTTTTTGCCCAGCGTCCCTCTTTCTCGTCACAGTTTCCAAGTCATTTTCATAACCCATTTCCTTGTTATTTATTTCTTTTGCTCGTTGCCGTAGTGTTCGTCTTGTTCCCTGGAAACTTGCCGCGTAGCCAGGTCGCTCGTTACCTCACTCACAGTCATTTCGCACAGCGTGGCCCTCTTTTCTGTTCTTCTCGTGTATTTTCCGTGTTCGGTTTCTCTTTCACCATTGCAGTTTTCTTTATTTTTCGTTTTAACGAGGCAGTCCCTGCAGCCCCTGTTGTCAGGCATAGTAGGTTTCCCATGCACCGCTGTCGTTACGTCTCAGTTATGTTCGGCTTTCCTCGCTTATATTTCGTGCCATTCCATTTACCGTTAGGAATTGTACTACTTACCCATGACCTCAGCGCCTACGATTTTTTGTTCTGTTTTCTACTCGCAGCTTTCGTTTCGTTCGTCTTCCTTTTAGGACCCTTTTGTGTCCCGCCATCATTGCAAATGTATACGCATGTGTGTATCGCTTCTTAGCGTATGGATCGCATCATTGAGATACTAGTTCGAGCACCAAACCAGTGTGTTGTGCGGTTGCAGTTCTTATTAGACGTGAGAACCTCTTATTCAGAAAGCTGCCGGGGACCTCAGTGGAGGTCCTGCGTCATTTCTAGAACTTTCCACGCTCTTCCTGCATTGTAAGAAAAAATCCACAGATTCGCCAGCATACAATACATTTAATCATTTGCCATAAGACACCCAACCGTGCACGGAAAATGTTTTCGTTTTGGCTTCCTCGATAGATTAAGGGCCTATTAGGATAACGGCTACAGTATTTGCTTCTTTGATTTGTTCGCACCAGGATGCTAGGCGTGTCTTAAAGGACAGGCTTTGCTTCGGCAGGGAATGCACACGCGTTCCCAGGTCGGCGGTGGGTGTGCACTCCGGTGGGATCATGGGCACGTGCAGACCTCCTGTTGCACGCAGGAGATGCTAGGTGGCGCATTGCGACTGAACAGTGCAGCCAAGTTGTCTCGAAATACCGGGAAGAGAAAGCTTTCCGTGGTTCCACTTTTTTTTTCAATTTCATTGCACCGCATTCAGCACAAAGATATAGTTTCTGAAACATACAGCAGTCACCATTCCCGTGCTCAAGGTGCCTCAGCGGGAATGGGAGGAGGACAGGCTTTGCTTCGGCAGGGGATGCACACGCGTTCCCAGGTCGGCGGTGGGTGTGCACTCCGGTGGGATCATGGGCACGTGCAGACCTCCTGTTGCACGCAGGAGATGCTAGGTGGCGCATTGCGACTGAACAGAGCAGCCAAGTTGTCTCGAAATACCGGGAAGAGAAAGCTTTCCGTGGTTCCACTATTTTTTTTTTAATTTCGTTCCACCGAATACGGGACAAAGATATAGTTTCTGAAACATACAGAAGTCACCATTCCCGTGCTCAAGGTGCCTCAGCGGGAATGGGAGGAGGACAGGCTTTGCTTCGGCAGGGGATGCACACGCGTTCCCAGGTCGGCGGTGGGTGTGCACTCCGGTGGGATCATGGGCACGTGCACACCTCCTGTTGCACGCAGGAGATGCTAGGTCGCGGATTGTGACCGAACAGTGCAGCCAAGTTGTCTCGAAATACCAGGAAGAGAAAGCTTTCCGTGGTTCCACTTTTTTTTTTCAATTTCATTGCACCGCATTCAGCACAAAGATATAGTTTCTGAAACATACAGCAGTCACCATTCCCGTGCTCAAGGTGCCTCAGCGGGAATGGGAGGAGGACAGGCTTTGCTTCGGCAGGGGATGCACACGCGTTCCCAGGTCGGCGGTGGGTGTGCACTCCGGTGGGATCATGGGCACGTGCAGACCTCCTGTTGCACGCAGGAGATGCTAGGTGGCGCATTGCGACTGAACAGAGCAGCCAAGTTGTCTCGAAATACCGGGAAGAGAAAGCTTTCCGTGGTTCCACTATTTTTTTTTTAATTTCGTTCCACCGAATACGGGACAAAGATATAGTTTCTGAAACATACAGAAGTCACCATTCCCGTGCTCAAGGTGCCTCAGCGGGAATGGGAGGAGGACAGGCTTTGCTTCGGCAGGGGATGCACACGCGTTCCCAGGTCGGCGGTGGGTGTGCACTCCGGTGGGATCATGGGCACGTGCACACCTCCTGTTGCACGCAGGAGATGCTAGGTCGCGGATTGTGACCGAACAGTGCAGCCAAGTTGTCTCGAAATACCAGGAAGAGAAAGCTTTCCGTGGTTCCACTTTTTTTTTCAATTTCATTGCACCGCATTCAGCACAAAGATATAGTTTCTGAAACATACAGAAGTCACCATTCCCGTGCTCAAGGTGCCTCAGCGGGAATGGGAGGAGGACAGGCTTTACTTCGGCAGGGGATGCACACGCGTTCCCAGGTCGGCGGTGGGTGTGCACTCCGGTGGGATCATGGGCACGTGCAGACCTCCTGTTGCACGCAGGAGATGCTAGGTCGCGGATTGTGACGGAACAGTGCAGCCAAGTTGTCTCGAAATACCAGGAAGAGAAAGCTTTCCGTGGTTCCACTTTTTTTTTTCAATTTCATTGCACCGCATTCAGCACAAAGATATAGTTTCTGAAACATACAGAAGTCACCATTCCCGTGCTCAAGGTGCCTCAGCGGGAATGGGAGGAGGACAGGCTTTACTTCGGCAGGGGATGCACACGCGTTCCCAGGTCGGCGGTGGGTGTGCACTCCGGTGGGATCATGGGCACGTGCAGACCTCCTGTTGCACGCAGGAGATGCTAGGTCGCGGATTGTGACGGAACAGTGCAGCCAAGTTGTCTCGAAATACCAGGAAGAGAAAGCTTTCCGTGGTTCCACTTTTTTTTTTCAATTTCATTGCACCGCATTCAGCACAAAGATATAGTTTCTGAAACATACAGAAGTCACCATTCCCGTGCTCAAGGTGCCTCAGCGGGAATGGGAGGAGGACAGGCTTTACTTCGGCAGGGGATGCACACGCGTTCCCAGGTCGGCGGTGGGTGTGCACTCCGGTGGGATCATGGGCACGTGCAGACCTCCTGTTGCACGCAGGAGATGCTAGGTCGCGGATTGTGACGGAACAGTGCAGCCAAGTTGTCTCGAAACACCAGGAAGAGAAAGCTTTCCGTGGTTCCACTTTTTTTTTCAATTTCATTGCACCGCATTCAGCACAAAGATATAGTTTCTGAAACATACAGAAGTCACCATTCCCGTGCTCAAGGTGCCTCAGCGGGAATGGGAGGAGGACAGGCTTTACTTCGGCAGGGGATGCACACGCGTTCCCAGGTCGGCGGTGGGTGTGCACTCCGGTGGGATCATGGGCACGTGCAGACCTCCTGTTGCACGCAGGAGATGCTAGGTCGCGGATTGTGACGGAACAGTGCAGCCAAGTTGTCTCGAAATACCAGGAAGAGAAAGCTTTCCGTGGTTCCACTTTTTTTTTCAATTTCATTGCACCGCATTCAGCACAAAGATATAGTTTCTGAAACATACAGAAGTCACCATTCCCGTGCTCAAGGTGCCTCAGCGGGAATGGGAGGAGGACAGGCTTTACTTCGGCAGGGGATGCACACGCGTTCCCAGGTCGGCGGTGGGTGTGCACTCCGGTGGGATCATGGGCACGTGCAGACCTCCTGTTGCACGCAGGAGATGCTAGGTCGCGGATTGTGACGGAACAGTGCAGCCAAGTTGTCTCGAAATACCAGGAAGAGAAAGCTTTCCGTGGTTCCACTTTTTTTTTCAATTTCATTGCACCGCATTCAGCACAAAGATATAGTTTCTGAAACATACAGAAGTCACCATTCCCGTGCTCAAGGTGCCTCAGCGGGAATGGGAGGAGGACAGGCTTTACTTCGGCAGGGGATGCACACGCGTTCCCAGGTCGGCGGTGGGTGTGCACTCCGGTGGGATCATGGGCACGTGCAGACCTCCTGTTGCACGCAGGAGATGCTAGGTCGCGGATTGTGACCGAACAGTGCAGCCAAGTTGTCTCGAAATACCGGGAAGAGAAAGCTTTCCGTGGTTCCACTTTTTTTTTTCAATTTCGTTGCACCGCATTCAGCACAAAGATATAGTTTCTGAAACATACAGCAGTCACCATTCCCGTGCTCAAGGTGCCTCAGCGGGAATGGGAGGAGGACAGGCTTTACTTCGGCAGGGGATGCACACGCGTTCCCAGGTCGGCGGTGGGTGTGTACTCCGGTGGGATCATGGGCACGTGCAGACCTCCTGTTGCACGCAGGAGATGCTAGGTCGCGCATTGTGACCGAACAGTGCAGCCAAGTTGTCTCGAAATACCGGGAAGAGAAAGCTTTCCGTGGTTCCACTTTTTTTTTTTCAATTTCATTGCACCGCATTCAGCACAAAGATATAGTTTCTGAAACATACAGAAGTCACCATTCCCGTGCTCAAGGTGCCTCAGCGGGAATGGGAGGAGGACAGGCTTTACTTCGGCAGGGGATGCACACGCGTTCCCAGGTCGGCGGTGGGTGTGCACTCCGGTGGGATCATGGGCACGTGCAGACCTCCTGTTGCACGCAGGAGATGCTAGGTCGCGGATTGTGACCGAACAGTGCAGCCAAGTTGTCTCGAAATACCGGGAAGAGAAAGCTTTCCGTGGTTCCACTTTTTTTTTTCAATTTCGTTGCACCGCATTCAGCACAAAGATATAGTTTCTGAAACATACAGCAGTCACCATTCCCGTGCTCAAGGTGCCTCAGCGGGAATGGGAGGAGGACAGGCTTTACTTCGGCAGGGGATGCACACGCGTTCCCAGGTCGGCGGTGGGTGTGCACTCCGGTGGGATCATGGGCACGTGCAGACCTCCTGTTGCACGCAGGAGATGCTAGGTCGCGCATTGTGACCGAACAGAGCAGCCAAACTGTCTCGAAGTACCGGGAAGAGAGAGCTTTCCGTGGTTCCACTTTTTTTTTTCAATTTCATTGCACCGCATTCAGCACAAAGATATAGTTTCTGACGAATTTGGTGTAGACGTGCCCTGTCGCGCCTGTTAGGCTACATTGATCATAAGTGCGAATAGGTTGCCACTGCTTTTGCGAATCAGTCCAGACCACATGCTGGGCGCGCCACTCAAGACACGACGCCACAGCTGATCCAGCACTTCTAGAGAAAGAATATCGGGAGCATCTGTGCAGCGTTGTGGGCTGAATCAGTAGCGCAGCCTGCGTGTGCACTGCCTCCTACACCGCAGTAAGGGGGCAGCCACACGCAGTGCAACAATGTGCTGCATACCACAGGCTTCCGTGTGTAAAGCAGTTGATGTCGTAGATGATCCAATCGTGTGTACATGGCCTTTTCGGAGATAATAGCTAGCGCAGCACATGAGTCTGTAAAGAGGACCCAGGAACTCACTGAGGCTGCTACAAGATGCAAATGACTGATGGTCGCACTGCTGTCTACTCCGTGGCAACGGAAGAGGTGTCGTGGTTGAGTTTTTTGATGCAATAGACGCAGCTAGGGCGGATGAACCCGTTATCACAGAGCCATCAGTGTAGATATGGGAACGATGTTCGTAGCGACATGACATGTGTTCTAGCGTGAAGTTGTTTACCGCTGGCACAGGGTTTTTCTGCTTGCATTTGATGCCTGCTGCAGTTGCATTAATATACCTGGGCGAAAACCTCGAAGGGCGCAGTAAAGGCGCAGAAGGACCCCCGGTCGATAATTTCAGAAAGACATGTGCCGGCAAGATGGTGTTCAGTGGCTCTGGCAAAATATCGCATACAAACTCGATTTAACTCCTGCGTTTGTACAATTAGTAGCGAAAGCCGCCTGCTTTCGTTTAGTGAGCGCATTGATGGCGTATTCCTCGGGAACTTAATACGTTTCCTTAATATTCCCGCTTGCATTCCTTCCAAAGTTCTCATCCTCGCTCTGCAGAAGTCTTGCAGGGCAGCAAAGCTGCATCGAACAAGACCTTCGCAGAATGCTGTGTATAATCTAAGGAGAGATTCCACAGAGTACCTGCCAGCATTGCTGGAAAGCATGTCGAAGTTGTAAGCAAATGAGGCAAGCTTCTGCTTTAGATATCGTTCATGTGGCGACCATGTCAGCTGTCTGTCAAAGATCACGCCCATGAATTTGTGACTGGAAACATAAGGTATTTGAAGAACTTCTACATTCAGGCCACCAGCGTTGGATTCCTCTCTTCGTAAATGCTATTTCATCACACTTTTCTGTAGACAGTTTGAGCCCTCAACTACGAAGAAAGCTTTCGATGCAGGTGATGGCTTTCTGGAGCCTTGAACGCATAACACGCATGTTGTGTCCAGAAGTCCAATGCAGGTGTCGCCTGCATACAGAGAAATCTGCAGCGAGGGTGGCACACATTTCTCTAAACCAATTAGACAAATCTTGAATTGATGATGATGATTTATTGCCCCCCCCCCCCCCCCCTTTAAAGCGGGGTGGTGACAAATCGTCGCCTAGCCTGCTTAAGTTACTCAGGTATGCTATGCATGCTTCTCATACTAGCATTTTTGTATGCATCTCTTTTTCTCTTGCTCAGAACTTGTCTATCTACCTTGCCGCGCTACATATGCCTATTACAGATCTGGTTGCATCGATACCTTCGCTGCTTTTTTCCCACTAATATTCTAAACGTCTCTCGCTTATCTCGATTGCGGACCGGTTGATACTTCTGTTCACTTTAAATCCAAGCGCTTCTGGGCGATGCACATTACCCTACGGGTTTCGCTGGGTGAATCGCGTGGGCCTTAAACCGCCGCCTTGCGGTAGTCCACGCCTCAGCTTGTGCAGTTCGCTGTCTCCGTTTCAATTCTCGTAGAAGGAATTCTGTCAGTTAGGTAGTCACAAATCCGGGCGTACATGCGGCAATTAACGCCAATGTACGTCAATGCCGTACGAATTCACTCATGAGCCACCTTACCGAAAGCTGCTTTGGTGGCCAGGAGCGCGGCTATTGTAACATGGCGCAACACCGTGCGCTGCTTGACGTAGTTAGCAAGGACCGCAACGCTGCCAATGCTGCTGCGACAACCACCTTTCCCCCCTTCCTGTACCAACGTGAAAGGGTGAACAGCAGAAGTAATCAGGCAAAGTAAGCAACAGGGCAAGGCAACCAGCTGAGCTAATTGAGTAAAGTAGCGAACCGAGTAGGACAGCCAGCCTGTTGGCTAACGTGGATGACTTTCTTGCTTTCAGTATTTCTTGCTGCCTTCAAAAAATTTCTGTCGAGTACTGACACCGTTAAGTTTTACTTTATGAACCGCGAACCCGTTTGTTCGTTCGTGATCGTGGTCGAAGGAGATACATGGAAGTGAAATGAGACGCAGTGAAAGCGCAGCGCCTGTATAATTCACCTACAATAAATATTGAATACAGTGCCCATCTTGATCATAGTCTATGCAAAAACTACCAGCCCAAGCACTCCGTACAGTTGGTTAACCAGCGAAGCAGATGCGTGTGGCTCCGGTGTTCATCACTGGGTAAATCCCGACGGATCACTAAATTATTTTTGAATAATTGGTTACGTCTTTTTGTTTATAATCAACTATTACTTAATTATTATATATTTAATTCATTAGTGATGTTAGATTTTTTCTACATGAGGAAATGATACTGGGGAAACTATCCCTTCCCCTCAACAGCTTCGATGTAAAACCTGCCGTGAGTATAGTGCACGTTGTTCCAACATTCATGCTGTACATTATTCTCTAATGTTGTACTTCTTTGTTTCACAAGATCTGCTACGCTGCACCAAGGAAACGCAGTGGCTTTTGGAAGCAGCTGGCGCCAACTGTAGAAGCTAACTTCTCAGATCCGGAATTATTATATATATTTAGGTTTGCCAGTTCCGCCTTCGATGCTTTGCCGTCTTCTAGAATGCGCGCTGTCGATGCCGCTAGATGAGCTTCTTCAACGAGCTATACCCACCACCTCCGTCGACTCTTGAACGAGCTGCCTACAACGTCCATGGCCAATTTTTTTTTTTTTCTCTTATACACACATTCCATGTCTGCTCTCTCTCGCGGGGGATTCACTTGAGCGGGCCTCGCTATTATCCACCTTTTATTTCTTGCCTGTGTCTTTTCGGTCACCTCTGTTACGAACGATATGCCTGCAATGAATTCCAAAAGCCGTTAGATCGCTCACCGCGATTCGGCAGCGGCAGTGGCGTGATGTCTGTTGTTTTCTCCGCTTGATTCCACCCCCTCACCCAACCCCTCCAACCAAAGTGTGTGTGTGTGTGCGTTTAATTTCCCTCTTTTCTTCTCTCTCGTCATTTCGATCCTTTCTTATCTCAGAACAGGTCGCCTGTCGGAATTTCGGATCCCGGGCAAGGCCGAATGGAACTGAGGTCGGCGCGCCGGATATTCTCTGCTGCGTTTCGAGAGAAAGAGGGAAATAGCGTGCTCGCATTACGGGAGCTCGGTGGAGCCTTCCCTGGTTGCTTAGGATTTCAGACGCGACGGCAAGAAGGGAGGGGGGGAGGTTGAGTGCTATACGGGAATGTTATACAAACGTTTCCTTTTGATTTTCTTTTTGTTCCATCCTCCTTACTGGTCCTCTCGCGTCCTTTTCTTCTTTCTCTTTTGTTCCCTCCTTTCGCTGTTCGTTCTTCCTTCCGTTGCTGTCCTCGTGTATTTACGCCAGTTCGTGAGTTAAGGGGAACGCAACTGCCTTTTGCTTTTTGTTTTGTTATTCGGTTTTCTAGTATCTTGTTTCTTATTTTTCTATATTTTTACTTCTTCAGCGAGTCTATACGTGTGATGGAGGGAGATGTGGAGCGGTTGATACGGCGCTCGCATAAGCGTACGCGCCAGAGTGCACGAAAACGCGCGGCGTACGTCGACAGTCAGAGCAAACGCGTACAAAGTGAAGGCACCGTACGGAACAGCAACACCGCGCTGTTTGATCGAGTGAGCGTTCGATTTACTCAGCTGTCACGAACGTCACGACCGTATAAGTACTAGCGCAATGCACGATCAGCTTGAACGGATCGCAGAGTAAAAGGTCGTGAGAGGGGGTAAGTGGAATCTGTGAGAGGGGGAGGGGGTTTGAGCGGCCAGAACGCCGCACACTAGCTTTTTTTTTCTTTTCGTTTTGAGTGTCCGGTGTGTCCATTGTCCCTCTTTGCAGGACACGCCACGAAGGGCGTGTATACCTTCGTGCAAGGAAAGCATGCAAATGGCACTGGTTTCTAGAGAAATCGAAAACTTTCGCAAAGGCCATCTGCGTGCCCCGTTGTCAACAGAGTCCTTGCAAAAAGTCATGAATAATAATCAGTTGTGTACCTAAAGAAAGTACATTGAAGTCAACAAAAAAGTCGATAGAAAGAAAACACAGTTCGTAAAAGACTTTCGTAAAGGAAATGCGCACGTACAGCCGTACCCGTAGTAATGCAAGAAGCCGGGTCAATGCCAATTCTGGCCCAACTTTAATTCACATTGTTTGAAGATCGGAAGTATATTGGTCCACTTCTAATGGTACTTCGTGCTATTACCACGTCCCCGGGGAAACAACGGCTGGTCAATTTGAATCATGGTACTCTCGACCATAGGCCGTAGCTGAAGGGATATTGAGGAATAAAAGGAACGGAGTGACGTTGCACAAAACTGATACTGGTTGACTACCCTACACTGGAAAAGGCGTAAATGCTTTAGAAAGATTAAGAGGCGCAAAAACAAAACAGTTCAACACGGACGATCAAGTCACAGCGGAAGTGGACTGATCAGCAATAAAGAAAGTGTTGTACCAAGGCACGTCTGTGAGCCAGTGCTCACGGTGGTATTTTGCCTACATAATCAGGTTCCTTGTACCACAGTCACGTGCATGGAGCTCCATTTAGCGAATGCTTTATGACTTTGTTTCTGATTTGTTTCTAGCCACAGGTTGTGTTCAGTGCAACGGAACTTGTCGCATTGGCTAGACCTCGTCTGCTAGACCGCGAAGTATAACTCGTCCACTTGAGAGCAAAAATGGGCTTGTTATTCTCTGGCTCATTGTTTGCTTACTTTTTCAATCCATAAATAAAAAATTCTATCTATTCTTATTTATAGAAAAAGGTAACATATTTCAGGACTTGTGACATGTGGGCGCTTTCTTCAATTCCACTAATGCAAAACGCGGGCCAGTCAGATTAATTAAATTAGGTAATACAATAGCACCACTGTATAGAAAGCTATACGAAAACATAATGCGAACATTTATTAACGATTAATTATTCACTTAGCAGTTTATTTTCGAGTCCTCAGTCATACAATAATCTCACTCAATGTTTGCGTTAGTTTATTAATTGATACTAAATGTATCTGTATGCTTATTAGCGCCTGCATTTTCGCTTTCAGAACTTTGCTTGAGATACAGACAAAAACAAAGAAATTTTTATATTTTCTCTGATTCTCTCGCTTATATTATACCTGAGTGAAGTCAATTGTTGCTCTACATAGTTCTTCAACCATCCGTCTGCGTCCGTTATCATTATAATTTCACGTCACATTCGTCAACGGTTTACCGAATCACAAGTAGTCAACACTGCTAACCCAAGGCCCCTCTCGTAACTGATTCTTTTGAGTTCCGAGGTCCCTCACTGCATACATTCGCGCATGTGCCCATCGTGAAAAAAAAAATGAATAAAGTCCTTCTTCCATCTGCGAGAATGTAAAGTAAGAGAATCCTGCCTTGCTTCCTCGTCCTCCCTGACACAGTTCGTCCAACGCACTTCTCGATCTTTCGCTACCCGCGAACTCTCCGCGATTTTCAAGAAGGAGCGCCTCGCTTTCGCTCGGGACGTACGCGTTCGACGTCTTCCCATCCGCGCACCGAACGGGAGCAGCCGGCATACTTTTCTCACTCGGCTTGCCGCATTCGCCGTCGTTTCGCCGAGGAAAAAAGGTGAAAGGCCTTAAAGAAACGATCGGCTCTGTGCGCCAGACCGTCGGGACCCCCCATGTCCTCTCTCTCGGCGCAGATGTACTTTCCCGATGACCTTGCTGAACCGACACAGATGACTGGGATGCAAGTGACTTCGTTTTTTCTTCTCCCCCCCCTCTCTTTCTTCTTCTCTTCCTTCCTTAGCCTGAGGTGTTGTGCAACACGCCGTGTGCTGCCTCCGAACAAGCCGTGTCGCCGTGGCACGCGCACTTTTCTTACAAGCCCCTTGTGGCGCCAGCCGAACTTGGCGACGCCGCGCACGTCTCTTCGCATGCGCGCCGGTCGAGTACGGCGTGCATGGCGAGAGGCGGGGAACTTGTTCGGTATGGGGAGCGCGCGAAAAGACTTCATTACCTTTGTAAGGCTAGATTTAGGCACTGCTTAGATGGGTATTAGGCGTTACCTTTGAAAGGCTAGATGTGGGCAGTCTCTAGACGTCTTTTAGACGTTTTCTTGGGACGAATTTATTTGAGAACGTTCTAGACGGCTTATAGATGTCGCACGAAACACCTATCAAACAAATCCAAATATTTTTTTTTCGTGGTTTTAGTGTGTAAGGGCTTGCCTGCGCGTGAATGCATCGTACTTTGGGTGATCGCGGTGCGTACCATCTCACTTGCCCTCCAACAGCTCGAGTAGCACGCGAGTCTGTCAACAAAAATAATATTTCCACCTTTTCATAAAAGTCACTCATCTCTCTCTCTCTCTCTCTTTCTATTTCCTCTCGTTATAACCTGCAGATTTCTTCTTTCTTTCCCAGTATACGCAATTTATAGCCGTCTTATGAGCTATTGTTTATTGAATGTGTAAGGACATAAGTCCATAGGCTGTTTGTAGAGAGTGCACGTACTTTTGGGCTTTAAAGGCGTAGTGTATACCAGTCTATGGACGATATATGGACTATAAACGTACACAGAATGCCTCTTTAGAAGGTCTATAGAGGGTACGTGCGCAGGCCGTAGCTAGTTTGTAGAGCATATAGGTTTCATAGCATGAGTCGACAACATGTATGTGGCCAGCATAAAAAATACAAATGCCCGCAGAAACCATTGATAGAAGGTATATATGCGGTATGTGGGCATCTCGTGGATTACTTTGCTTTTCTTGATAGTTTTTCAGGTGAATAGCCTACAATATCTTACAATTACTATTTTGTGTATTCTTTTCGAAGCCCCTGAGTTATAGTCTGAAAATAGAATATATGTACTTGCTTTTTTTATAATGTTGCTATAGTGTCTCTTAGTACTAACTACACGTTTCTATAAAAATTGTGTATACATAGTCCATAGGCGTTATTGAGTAATAGTTCGGTCTCATGTATAGTTCGTAAAAATATTTTTTAAGCTACAGCACGATTGCAACTCGCTCTCTCCACAAACGTACGAAAGTTCGGCAGCGGCTAAGAAAAAAAAAAACGAAGGAACGACCTCACAGTTTTCCATTTGAATGCCGTAAGTACATGTCAAGGAGACGAATAAATTAGCGGTTTTCCTCGCTTTGCGTAAATATGCGGCCTGTTCTAAAGAAGTGGGGCACAAAGAGGCATAACGTCACGCACGCGCGACCATCCAGTAGCATACGTGACTCGTTTTGAGATGAGGATCTTGATCATTAGCGTCTCGAGAATGCCTAAATGCGCGCGGACTCGGCGCAGGACAGCTTTCCTTCGATACCGTAAATCAACCGGACTTGTTTGATCTTCTCGAGGTCAGAGTTAAGGCTAATCCATTTGATCTTTCGCTTCGGTGGCCAGGAAACGGCTAATGTTTTCAGCCAGTCCCGAAGTAGATAGCCGAGAAATCTTGTTCTGATATCATTCTTGCAGTCTAATTCTCTTCTATCCTTATGAACAGAGGGACAACAAATCAGTTATAGAGACGGACACCCATTCATTTCTTCCTAGATCGAGCGCTGGTATGAATTATTTTTTTCCAGTTTCTGAAAGAAGCACAGTTAGAACGAACGAACGAACGAACGAACGAACGAACGAACGAACGAACGAACGAACGAACGAACGAACGAACGAACGAACGAACGAACGAACGAACGAACGAACGAACGAACGAACGAACGAACGAACGAACGAACGAACGAACGAACGAACGAACGAACGAACGAACGAACGAACGAACGAACGAACGAACGAACGAACGAACGAACGAACGAACGAACGAACGAACGAACGAACGAACGAACGAACGAACGAACGAACGAACGAACGAACGAACGAACGAACGAACGAACGAACGAACGAACGAACGAACGAACGAACGAACGAACGAACGAACGAACGAACGAACGAACGAACGAACGAACGAACGAACGAACGAACGAACGAACGAACGAACGAACGAACGAACGAACGAACGAACGAACGAACGAACGAACGAACGAACGAACGAACGAACGAACGAACGAACGAACGAACGAACGAACGAACGAACGAACGAACGAACGAACGAACGAACGAACGAACGAACGAACGAACGAACGAACGAACGAACGAACGAACGAACGAACGAACGAACGAACGAACGAACGAACGAACGAACGAACGAACGAACGAACGAACGAACGAACGAACGAACGAACGAACGAACGAACGAACGAACGAACGAACGAACGAACGAACGAACGAACGAACGAACGAACGAACGAACGAACGAACGAACGAACGAACGAACGAACGAACGAACGAACGAACGAACGAACGAACGAACGAACGAACGAACGAACGAACGAACGAACGAACGAACGAACGAACGAACGAACGAACGAACGAACGAACGAACGAACGAACGAACGAACGAACGAACGAACGAACGAACGAACGAACGAACGAACGAACGAACGAACGAACGAACGAACGAACGAACGAACGAACGAACGAACGAACGAACGAACGAACGAACGAACGAACGAACGAACGAACGAACGAACGAACGAACGAACGAACGAACGAACGAACGAACGAACGAACGAACGAACGAACGAACGAACGAACGAACGAACGAACGAACGAACGAACGAACGAACGAACGAACGAACGAACGAACGAACGAACGAACGAACGAACGAACGAACGAACGAACGAACGAACGAACGAACGAACGAACGAACGAACGAACGAACGAACGAACGAACGAACGAACGAACGAACGAACGAACGAACGAACGAACGAACGAACGAACGAACGAACGAACGAACGAACGAACGAACGAACGAACGAACGAACGAACGAACGAACGAACGAACGAACGAACGAACGAACGAACGAACGAACGAACGAACGAACGAACGAACGAACGAACGAACGAACGAACGAACGAACGAACGAACGAACGAACGAACGAACGAACGAACGAACGAACGAACGAACGAACGAACGAACGAACGAACGAACGAACGAACGAACGAACGAACGAACGAACGAACGAACGAACGAACGAACGAACGAACGAACGAACGAACGAACGAACGAACGAACGAACGAACGAACGAACGAACGAACGAACGAACGAACGAACGAACGAACGAACGAACGAACGAACGAACGAACGAACGAACGAACGAACGAACGAACGAACGAACGAACGAACGAACGAACGAACGAACGAACGAACGAACGAACGAACGAACGAACGAACGAACGAACGAACGAACGAACGAACGAACGAACGAACGAACGAACGAACGAACGAACGAACGAACGAACGAACGAACGAACGAACGAACGAACGAACGAACGAACGAACGAACGAACGAACGAACGAACGAACGAACGAACGAACGAACGAACGAACGAACGAACGAACGAACGAACGAACGAACGAACGAACGAACGAACGAACGAACGAACGAACGAACGAACGAACGAACGAACGAACGAACGAACGAACGAACGAACGAACGAACGAACGAACGAACGAACGAACGAACGAACGAACGAACGAACGAACGAACGAACGAACGAACGAACGAACGAACGAACGAACGAACGAACGAACGAACGAACGAACGAACGAACGAACGAACGAACGAACGAACGAACGAACGAACGAACGAACGAACGAACGAACGAACGAACGAACGAACGAACGAACGAACGAACGAACGAACGAACGAACGAACGAACGAACGAACGAACGAACGAACGAACGAACGAACGAACGAACGAACGAACGAACGAACGAACGAACGAACGAACGAACGAACGAACGAACGAACGAACGAACGAACGAACGAACGAACGAACGAACGAACGAACGAACGAACGAACGAACGAACGAACGAACGAACGAACGAACGAACGAACGAACGAACGAACGAACGAACGAACGAACGAACGAACGAACGAACGAACGAACGAACGAACGAACGAACGAACGAACGAACGAACGAACGAACGAACGAACGAACGAACGAACGAACGAACGAACGAACGAACGAACGAACGAACGAACGAACGAACGAACGAACGAACGAACGAACGAACGAACGAACGAACGAACGAACGAACGAACGAACGAACGAACGAACGAACGAACGAACGAACGAACGAACGAACGAACGAACGAACGAACGAACGAACGAACGAACGAACGAACGAACGAACGAACGAACGAACGAACGAACGAACGAACGAACGAACGAACGAACGAACGAACGAACGAACGAACGAACGAACGAACGAACGAACGAACGAACGAACGAACGAACGAACGAACGAACGAACGAACGAACGAACGAACGAACGAACGAACGAACGAACGAACGAACGAACGAACGAACGAACGAACGAACGAACGAACGAACGAACGAACGAACGAACGAACGAACGAACGAACGAACGAACGAACGAACGAACGAACGAACGAACGAACGAACGAACGAACGAGTACGAATTAAATTTTTTGATGGCGTTGGAAATTGTCGTGCGATACAGTATTGGATACACTGATGGATACACAGCTGGAAACACTGGTGGACACGTGATTACGGTGTGAATTTTGTGACTACAACAGAGGAAGTGGAGAGGCTGTCTGGACGTTTTCTAATCCTCTCAAATTGGAAACTCGCGTACCGCGTTGCCTTGTTCCGTGTTCGCTTATCCCCACCGTCTTTCACACACTGAGCGCGGTGCTGTCGCTCTGCCATTCAGTCCATTGGTGTAGGATTCTGTGATCTTTATTTCCGGTGGGAGCGTGCACAAATCATTCATCTAGCGGGTGAATAGATCGATATTGTGTGCATCCTCCTAAAAACGAGCTGATGACTGGTGCAACGAAGTTGTGTAGTGTTCATTTCCATTCTGTTTTGAGCCTTGGCTCTTGACATTCATGGCTCGTGTTGACAAATCGGTGGTCATTAAAACATTTTATTGCTCTTAAAAGGTTATGTTATTTTCATTCTGTGGAATCCCTAGGTGTTCTTATATGTGATCAGGAACAATAACTTAGAATAGGAAGCATTATAACGCACTCCCACGCTTCTTACGTTTTTTTTTTTTTTTTTTTTGAGCATGTGTATGAAAGTTTCATAACCTAGACTGGCGTTATGCACCCCCTGGTGGCTTTTGTCAACCAGATGTCTCGTCCCCATCCTTTCCTTTTTTTTCAGTTTTTTTCTTTATTTTCTTTTTTTCGGAGGGGGGGGGGGGCTTCTAATTTTGCTTTGCAAACCAACATAACTAAAGCAACCGAAATATTTGCCAACGCTTTCAAGAAATATTTCGCAACAAAAACAAGCCCCTCTCCAGTTTCTTGTCATTTTTACGGAAGCGCAAAAGTGTGTGCTCCCTAGTTTGCCCATAGCTCCGGCATGGTTTTTATAACAAGGGCTTCCACGAGTAACTAGAAGAGGAAGGACTCCAGCTGAGCCTTTCTCTAAAAAACATGCGAGGTGACCTAAGCAAATGAAAGCAGAGCCAAGTTACGTTCATGCCCTTTCTTTCTTTCTTTCTTTCTTTCTTTCTTTCTTTCTTTCTTTCTTTCTTTCTTTCTTTCTTTCTTTCTTTCTTTCTTTCTTTTAGCGTTAACCAGCTATTGGAAGAGAAAGATATCAAGTTTATTTAAAAACGGCTATGAGCTCCCGGCTTCATCGCAATGCCGTGCGTGACCAAAAACCTGGTTACCGTCTTCGCGGTGGGATTAGTGCAAGCATACTATTCCTTCTTCTTGGTTTCCCCTGCTTAAGTTGCCACGCGGCATAACTTTAGGATAAAATTCAACACCAGGAGACATCGACCAGCACAGCAACATGCCAGAAAAATACAGTCGTTCACCTAGCGGTCAAATATCGCCACGAATTCGTTTTGTGCAGTTGCGTCGACTCACGTACGGAGGAACACATAGTGAGCACGTGCAGCCGGAACTTATGACATCACCCGACGAAGTAGAAACCAGATTCCCAAAGTTTGTGCCGAAGGTTACCGCATTAGACGCACACAGGGCCTTCACATGTTCGCTATACTGCACGTCAGCATTCCATTCGCGCTAAAAGAAGGTAAGAACCTAGTAATTTTTTTCTCTCTCTCTCTCTCTTTTGCTTTCCTTTTGAGCGGAACGAGCGACTGCCACTGGTTTGTCAAGAAAACTTGAGTATAGTTCTTCCTTCACACCGATTAGTGGCAACTATAAGCGCGCCAGCGTTTTTATGCGTTGCATATTGCAATCACTCAGTTCAGCCCTTGGGCGCGGCCGGGCAGCCACCATTGGGGGTATGAGCCATCATAGTGGCTCATACCCCTACACTAGAGTTTTATGGAAGAACTGCGGGAGGCACACTTGGCGATGCAACTCAGTAGACTTTCCAAAACGAAAGTAGGGAGGGATATATTGGAAGGGATTGGCATTGGAGTTGATCCTCCTGCTGGGGACATGAAAATTCAGGTGAAGCGAGAAATGCACAAGGGCTTGTACATAAAACCTTTACCTAAAAATATGCATCCGATACATCACGAGAACCGTAGGAAGGCAAGAGCCAGAGCTTTACATGCTAAGTACGGGAAGTACAACGGGGCAGTCTACGTAGATGTCGCCAAGTATAAGAACAAGGACGCATTTGCAGTTGCGGTGGTGGACGGGCGGGGACGCTTAGTCACCTCTGGATCAGTCAAAACCCGCTCCTCAGAAACTGCAAAGGAGGCGGCGATAGCGCTAGCTATAGGTAATACTGAAGCTGACCTGATTTTCAGCGACTCTAAAACAGCCATCCGAAATTTGGCGAGGGGCAGAATCTCTGTCACAGCGGCAGGATTACTAAATCGGGCCACGGGGCGAGGGACTACGGAGGTGGAAATTGTCTGGGTACCGGCCCACTCTGGGAACCCTGGGAACGAGGCGGCTCACATGAATGCTCGAGGTTTCGTCAGCCGAGCAGGTGAGCCGGACGTTCCAGGGAGGTCCACGAGAGATGGGCTGGTGTCCTTTCACGACATTACTAACCATTACAAACTTGAGCGGAGAATTTACCCTCCACCGGACAAGCAATTGGTGAAGGCGCAGGAAAGCGTCTGGCGAAGATTGCAGACGAGATCTTTCAATAACCCATACGTGTTAAACAAAATCTACCCGGACGTTCAGCCGGAATGCAAATGGTGCCAGGAGCTGGCCACCTATGACCACATATTATGGAGCTGTAGCATAGCGCCGCCACCGGCGGATATTATGCGTGATCCTTCTCTCGAGCAGTGGGAGGCCGTGTTGGCCAGCTCAGACCCGGTCGTCCAGACCAGGGCCGTGGAGTGGGCCACCCAGGTCGCCGTCAGCCATGAGCTGATGGCCATCTAGCACGGAGTCGTCCGCACATGCGTTCTGACGAAAATAAAGTTTTTCCATCCATCCATCCATATGCGTTGCATATTGCAAACACTCAGTTCAGCCCTTGGTCGCGGCCGGGCAGCCACCATTGGGGGTATGAGCCATCATAGTGGCTCATACCCCTACACTAGAGTTTTATGCGTTGCATATTGCAATCACTCAGTTCAGCCCTTGGGCGCGGCCGGGCAGCCACCATTGACCTTTAGCGCAACCACGTGACGTGACGTCACGACAGCCGAAGGAAAAGCTGGGCCCCAACTCGCGCGGTCGCGCGCGGCCGCAGCCACCACCTGACTCCCGCTCCTCCCGCTAGGGGCGCTGCGCCGGCGCGTGACGTCACGGACCGCGCAATATGCAACGCGCGCAATATGCAACGCATTCTTGGCTTAACCAAGCTAAGCCTGGCCATTTTATTTTCCCCGGAACCTCACTTCAAGAAAGAGAGGAAGAAAGAAACGAAGAGGGAAAGGTAGGGACATTAAGTGCAAGAAAAGTAATACACAGTGATATGTGGAATCTTGCAAGTGAATCTGCAAGCGTCAGCTGAGCATTACAAAAGAGGGAAGAAACGCGTACCGGGAACCACAAAGATAACAGCCGGGAGATAGGTGCATGGTGTTTGCCTCGGCGAGGAATAACGGTATAATTTCACAAATAGAGGGGGTTCCTCACGGTAGTCTCAGCACTATAGTGACGCGGCAACAGCAGCCGATACGGAGCCTGCATAATAGCACACCTTCCCCTATGATTTCGTGGCGTCCGGCAAAAAAAAAAGCGTTGCGTTCATGACTGCGGGGCCCTCGCTAACTATTTATGTTTTCTTAAATTGCTGTATTGCTATACTACTTTTCCTAGTTCGACTTTTGCAGTGTATGCCCTTTTGGCCTATGCGTCACCACCATGTCTGACACGAAGGGTTCCTGTCAAGGAGGACGAAGTGAGCCAGCGCGAACTGCGGGAGAGAGGGGGGCATAGGTATAGGAGCCACTTTGGCGGCCGCAGACAAACAAATAATGAGGCGTTGTTACGTTGTTACTGTGCTCCCCAGTGACACGGGCGAACCATTGATTAACACTACTTTGTATGGCGTGCGATGAAATAAGAAGAGGCCCCCTCACTTTGGCAACTACATTACTGTGACGGGTACTCTCATCACTTTCACCCAACAAATATACCGTACGGTCATTATCAAGTTTTATGGGATTTCTTTCTTTAAATCACCTCTGGCAGATAGCCTAATTGTCTTTGAGCTGGATTCCTTTTTATGAACCTTTATTCAACAAAACATGAATTATGTACAAACATCTGTTTGGACCGATAGCTACTAAGGCTAGTGGCCGAGAAGGAGGATTTTACTGTCACAACAAATCGAAACACATATACAACGAATTTTAGAAAATGGCTAATTAACTTCCTGATTAATTACCTTACGGCACATGTTGCAATTTACGAATTGTACACGGTAAGTTTGCAAGGCGTATCTGCTCTGAAATAATTTCCGGAATGACTTCGCCAGTTGGGAGATATGCGCCATCAAACTCGCTGTAACAATGCACTGTTGTTCCACTTTTTTTTTTACCAATAGGCTCTGTTATGCATTGAAGCGCAAAAGTAATTGGAACGCCCACGTATTTCGTCCCACACGTTGGGAAATAATATTTAGAAACTGGCGTGATCATGCAAATTCCTTTCAAGTGGATACGCCTTGCAAGCACACCGGCTACAATTCGTAAATTGCAATATCTGCCCTAAAGTAACTAATTAACAGAAGTTAATCAGTGAAGTTTCGTTAATTTGTTGAATAACTGTTTCTATATATCGTGCTAGTAATGTCCGCCTCTTCGAATTATCCAGTTCAACGACAAGAATTATGCTATCTACCACAGGCGACTTCTTGAAATGTTAAGTAAAACTTAAAGATGTTCGCCCCGTAAAACAGGGCGATCCTACCATACCGACAAACGCACCTCCCATTCGTCGGTTATCACGTGTGGTACGTATCTATCAAGCACCTCCCAATTGTAAAAGCCGATAACAGGGTATTTCGGGTAGGTTAGGGCTCGTTTATGACGCGTAGCTTAAGCCTAGTTTGTGTCCCTCCCCCCCTCCCACTCACATCTCCCCCTCACCCACATTTGATTTCTAATGTTTCGGCCTTCGGTGACGTTCTAATCTCAATCTATACGTATATCCAAGCAGATGTAGATCTATTACGAATGCATTTATGAGCAATAAAAATATACCCGAAAAAAAAAACTAACAGGTATAAATTATCATTCCTAATCACAAATGATGTCGAGAAGAAACCACGAGAAGCGAGACTGTCGCCCATGACAAGGCAACACAGCCAACGTGCAAATTTTAAAAAACGCGCGAACGAAAGGCTGCCGGCCCACTTCTGTCCGTGGCGGCATCGCGGAAAGGAACAGAATATTTGCAGTCCGGACGGACCCGCACGTACGCAGAGCAAGGTCACTCGGAAACCCCCGCGCTGACTTTTTAAGAGCGATACCTTGAGAAACCACCGAAGCCCTCAAAATTACTGCGAGAGCTGGACGACGTTCCGTGTATATAATGAACAGCGGTGTCGTATATTATAACGGCTTTTCGTACGCTCTCCAGACGGCGCAATGTACGGTGCGGCCGGGCAGTGCCAGGTCTTTCGATAAGAGAGCTGCAAGTTCAGAATTCGATATCGGGAACCCATTAATCAGTGGGCATTAATAAAAGAATAGAGAAAGGCGGGCGAGTGGGGAGGGGGGGGGGGGGGTGAGGTGTCTCGCAGCAACTCCACAGCTTGTCTTCATTCGCATTACTAACGAATACACTTCGCCGGGTGGAACCTGCAAGCGACCGCCGAATGGGCGGCACACATACTTGACAGAAAGTTAACGGTCCGGCCGTCACAGGTGTACGTGGCCTCCAAACAATCGGTGATTACCGAAGTCGAGCCCGAGAAAAGAAGGGCGACACTTGTTCGGGAGGCTATATGGGTGCGCTTTCGGGACGCCGGCTAAAATGCCTGCCTTTCATTAAAGGGCTCTCTCTCTCTCTCTCTCTCGGGACAAAAGCTGATCACCTTCCGCGATTTGCTGGAGCCTGTGTATGGCATGCGCGTTACACTCGGCAATGCGTACACGCATGCAGCACCCGTTCCTCAACACTCGGCCGGTATATACGTACACTACACGCCCTGTTGCGCACGTGACCACACCTATAGACACGAGGCTTGCTCGCGTATATATCCCGGCGCTGGCACCAAAATCCACCCAGCGGCCGGGCCGTTTAAGGACGCTGTACACAGCCTTTGTGAGGCGTGTAGTGCGCGCCCTGTCGCAATGTTTACGGCGATAGAAAGACGGTCCTCGAGGTGTCCGGATTAGGTCGCGCATAATGCTCGCTTAATAGTTCAGTTTCTTCTTTTCTTTTTTTTGAAATGTCGAGATGACGTGGTGGTCACGGTAGTTAGGCGTCCCTAGACGGTATACTGTCCGGATAAACTGTTCTAATCAGCTCGTCTCAAGTCGTGCCGAGATCGGTAAAACAATATTTTGGGCTAGTTGGGTCATGATGCGCACTTCTTAAAGCTCGCGGTATCAATGAGCGAAATGCAAAGAACAATGACAGAAACACAGATCAACACAGAAGGACAAAATCTGCCACCTACGAACTGTTTACGTCTCGATGCGTTTTCGTACTCCAAGTAAAAAAAAAAATAAAGAAAGAAAAAGGAAGCAGAAAAAGAAGAGCTATAACGACACAATACCCAAAACCACGTCATGTTTATGTGCGCCCGTAACACAATAAAGGTCATAGACCCATTTATTATGGTCTACGTGCTCCGCTATACAGAGAGGGGGCCTGATTGTTAGCATGAACGATCTCTAATTGCATATCACGCTGACTTTCTGCATCCGTTGAGTGCGCAACTAACATGTTCATACGTCCTGGGTAATAGTGGGCTCTCACGCAGTTCATGACACCTATGGCGCCGCCGCACCTCCGGACATTGGAATCTAGTGAGATTTAGAAACCTTCTCTGCGTACGAAACAGCCAAATATGAGGTAGTAACAGAAGTGCCAATTAAAGTGATGTGAACAAGCAACGCAATGTTATTAGGCGGACAGGATCGCAACTTTGGCCTGCGTGCAATGTGCGGTAGGCCATAGCTGGCTCACTTAATGTACTCCCGAATCATTTACGCATTACAAAAAAAAAGAAAAGAAATTGCCCTACTGTCCAGATTGAATATACTTCACGCATCACGCCTCGAACTTCACGACACTGATTCGTATACCATGGGCTAGTACCACTTCGGCGTTTCGCCCTACGAACGAGAAGAAAGGGGGTTAACCGAGGGGCCCGATTTTCGTTAATCATATCATGAGAAGCCAACAAACAAAGACACCAAGGAAAACATAGGGGAAATTACTTTTACTTACTAATTTAAATTAAACAAACTATAAAGAAATGGCAGTGAAAGTGGATGAAAAAAACAACTTACCGCGGGTGGGTAACGATTCCACGTTTTCGCATTACGCGTGCGATGCTCTAACCATTGAGCTACCGCGACGCGGTTTCCTCATCCACTTTCTTGGGTATTCATGTGTTGCTGCCAGAACTAACCTTGGGAGTGTTAGCCAGCGCCACCACTCACAAAACTTGGCGGCGGATGTGGAACATCCTTTCTGCCGCCGGCGTCACGAGCACGTGATCTTTCTGGGTGCAGGCAACTGGTAAATAAACCCTACGAAGGTGCCTTTGACATTTCTGGAAGACACTGATCCCAACAGGATGATATATGATCGGTTTTTGTGTGCTGCATGTTGTAGTGCAGTTAGCCTATGTAGCATGTCTGTCTTGAACCAGCATGCTAGGCCTCTCCAGTTTTCATTAAAAAGTCTCCTCGCTGTCTCTCTGTTTAAGATGTTCGCGCGTTCCAAGTACGTCGTAAGTACAGTACTAAGTAGTACCTCGCTTCGCTCTTACAAAGTACTGATTTCCCGCACGTCAGTGGCGGTATAGGGAAGAGGGAGCTATATTGTAACAGTGGTTAGGATAATATACCTTCTAATCACCGAGCGATAACTTTGTAACGATGCAAACGCTGCCAAGGAAAGCAGTCGTTGCACTGACGAATGCTAGTCTTCTTGTCGAAACGTTGGCTCTAGTCTCTAGCCCTTGTTTGACTACTGTTGACAAAGTATCACCATTTAGTAGTACTCTGCGTATTGGCAAATATGGAGTCAGAAAGCCGCATTAACAGCCATGGATGCGAAAGTTTGCACCAGTCATTAAAGTGGCCTATAGGGCCGGAGGTGAATTTTTCATTGTAATAGTTCGCGACATTGTGAGTGTATTCGTCAGCAGGCCATGCAGACTTCGTAACGATGCACGGGTTGAAAGAGACGGACTGTAAAGCACTCCAGCAGTATATAGACAGTACACAGCAGGGATACACGGAGAAGTCAGCGCGCTTGTACGCTTTCCTGCTAATAAGCCTCGTCGCACGAACAGCGTTCGGTGAAACGGCTTTGGGAGCGGTTGTAGAAATACCGGGGGGTGCCGACGCCCGTTTTATCTCTCTCTGAACTTTACCGCTCGCGCGACCGGTTCACTATGGGCACAGCGGTGCGCGCTAGCCCTGACAGGCTGCCGAGTGCGACAGCTAGCGGGGCTCGGTTGTTTATAGGCACTAAGTGCACCCCACCGGCCAGGCGCAGAGGCCTGCCGACACACTTGTCCAGATCGAGACCCGTCTGGGTGAAGACGTTAATGCGGTGATCGGTGGCGCGTACAAGATGTATGAAGGACGCCGCTGTGTTAGCGACCCGCTGCTACTAGTGCTGCTGCTTCTGATAACGCTTCGACGTTCGGCATCCTACCGTTCTCGCTGCTCGGTGTACACGTGATTGAGCACAGTTTACCGAAAGCGTGCATTTGAGGGCGTGGTCGAGAGCTTTCTTTCTTTCTTTCTTTCTTTCTTTCTTTCTTTCTTTCTTTCTTTCCTTTTCTTTTCTTTTCTTGAATTGACGTCTTCGTTTCTCGACATGGGATACGAATAAGTGATAAGGTCCATCTTAAAGGCGATCTACGACAGGAACTTTCTCGCGGTCAAACGCTCGAAATGAGCCAGTGTGCGGGGTTGACTACTTTCTTATGACGTGGCGTGAGGTTTCCTTAATTGCGAGGTGGAACGCGACGCACGCCAACATCACACGCTATACAACGCGTGCACGCCGACGCCGTGAACGTTGAGAGCACATGGTACGACAGGACTAAAAATGGCAGGCAGCATGGACATTGTGCGATTCCCTCATCGCTGTGGCAGGCCTACATCGTGCACTGAACATAAAGTGGGCCTGTGACGCTGAACTTTGAACGTTCCAAATACGCAGTGTTTTGAAGAGCCATGTATGGTGAACTATCAATAGATAGCCTGTACCTAAATATGCTATTACGCAAAATTTTGGATCGTTCAAATTTCAGCTCCATAGGCCCACGTTATGTTCAAGAAGTGAAAGCTTGTATATATATATATATATATATATATATATATATATATATATATATATATATATATATATATATATATATATATATATATATATATATATATATATAGTGCGCGCAGCAATGGGAGATCCTCGGCCCTCACGAGTTCACAAGAAAGCGAGAGAATCAAAAATAAAAATAAAAAAAGAACACCGTAGGATCCGTCAGATGAAAGCCATAGCAGTCCCAAAACGCTCTTCATTTTGCAAATCTGTTTCTGGCCCGTTTCCTACACCAGCGAGTGCGGAAGCCTTATACCTTTATTGCGTTTGTAACCTATAGTAGCTTAAGAAGGTTTCGCTGAATGCATTACAAGCCATTACGCGGGACGCCATTTGTAGAGAACGACGACTTTCTGGAACGCCGCGGGATAAGAAGGAGCAAGGTCATCTCGGACGAGAGAAGTCCAAGCTGAGCTCCGCGTATCTTCCGACATATCGGACCTGCTCACTCCGTGTGGACCCGCGCACCTGGAATCGCCGCTGCTTAGAGCGACTGGTTCGTTCGCGCGCGCAACTTCTTCGCAAGGTAATCGCCGCGCGGTACACTCATTTACATTTGCAGTCGCACAAATAACGAGACACTGCTTATCAGAGCGGAATAATTATTCCTCCACTGGCGCGTTCGTCTCACGCACTCGGCGTATATCGCACTCTTTGAACATGCGCGGACGATCCTTTTATACACAGATTCCAAGCCACGTAGTTCCTTATTTGAGGCCCATATCAGTCGCATCTATAATATCAGTCCAGTTCGAAAAGGAGAAGATAAAGACCTAAGCAGAAGGCGAAGCAGGAGGCTAAAAGTAAGAAGACGAAGTGTAGCGCTGTGAAAACCGCAGGTCGCGCTCCCCAACTATAGGAAATCTTTCGTGCTGTCTGCCGGATATGAGGACTCTACGCTGCCGATCAGAAGCCGTTACTTACTGGCTTTAGTCACAATGATGCGGTAGCTGACTGCGCCGAACCAATCGAAAATTTTTCTTAATTCTTGAATATCTTAGCGAGTCCCGTCATTCAATGCAATACACAATACATCAAACCTCTAACGTTTTCGAAATTCCCATTCCTATTATGTGTACGCATGAACCGAATATTTTCCACGCGTTTCGTTTGTGTTCTTATATCTAGCGCTCCTTGACGTTTCAAATCAAGTGTAGTGACATATGGCGTATATTTTTCTTTATTGTTTTGTCAACAAACACGGCCAAAAGGTTTGTTTGGACGTGTTTGTGGACCTCTGTACTCGCCTGCCACCGTTATACAGTATCTTTGCACACCAACGAGACCGAGTGGAATCCTTCCGTACTCATTTGCCTTGATTTCGATCGAAAAACGCAATGGAAGCAATAATAATTATTCAGAACTGAACATTGGTATTTGCCATCATGTATCGTCCAACTAATCGGCCCAGCGTACTCGCGAATATCTTTGCAATGGACCGGCGCCAGTTTGCCGGCTATAGTTATTGCACGTAGCCAATTTTGCAATAATGAACCCTTCCAGAGAATTTTCACAGAGTTTTTCGAAATCTCCGAGAGGCTTCTTGCTTCATTTTCTTGAAAACCTTTGGTGTTTACAAACTGTTAAGCCCTTGGTGTTGTTTCTTAGTTGTCTGGATTGAGTGCATTATAGTTAAATTTTCAGATGTGCTGCGTAGCGGCGCGCGTAACATGCGAACTAAGGCAGACGCTCTACTTAGAAGTGGGCTGTGCATAGTTGTAGTCTTTTCTATATCTCCTAATATGCACGTTTGCTCAGGAATTCATTCATTCATTCATTCATTCATTCATTCATTCATTCATTCATTCATTCATTCACTTCTCTATTCGTCCGTTCATTTCTTCCTTTGTTTCTTTCTTTTTTCTTTCCTTCCTTCATTCATTCGTTCATTCGTTACTTAATTCATTCCTTCGCTCTTTCCTTCGTTCACTAATTAATTGATTAATTATAGTTATTTATGCACTTGTTCAATTCTGTTACCTATGTTAATAACGCAACCATGCTACTAGCTCTTTACTAACAACGGGAGCCTCCGCCCGAAGCCAACGTTTCGACAAAGGGGACGAATCGTCTTCGTCAGGGCATCCTGACTAAGACAAGTCCCCTCTGTCGACACGTTGGCTTCGGGATGAGGATTGCTTTGTTTCGTCCACCGATTAAGTGTGGTGTTAACGGGTGCGCGACACGAATGCCGAAGCTGATTCCCCCCATGCAGCTTTCATACTGTATATTAATGCCGCCATCACAAGCCATCGCAGCAGAGGGCGACGAGGGCACTGTTGCGGTTTTTGAGGGCGACAGAATTGGACAAGCGGCTGCAGCCTGAACAGATGTTGATAGTGCTGCAAGCGTTACTGTGCTGTGCGGTGACAGTATGCGGTGACAGTGACCGATTGTGATTGTGTCTACGCTCGTTTCTTTCTTTATCTCTACTTTGTTACCACTTTACCTCCCCCTACCCTCTCTCCCCAGCGTAGGGTAGCAAACCGGATCTTTTTCTCTGGTTAACCTGCCTTCCATTCCTCTCTCTCTATCTCTCTCTCTCTCTCTCTCTCTCTCTCTCTCTCATACTGTATATTAGCTTTTCACGAGATCCGTTTGCTTTTATAGTGATCCAAGAGCGCATATATGCATGTGAAGCCGCGAGCGTGTGAGGACTGTACGCATACCCTGCGGGCTTTTAGCGGGAGTACTAATACGCCTCTGCTCAGCGAACACGTATACACACCGCACCCAATGAGCTACGAGAATTGTAGATGCGCGGTACACGTGAACGTTTTGTGGAAGAAACAGCGCCGATCAGATGACCGAGTGCCTCTGGAAGCTGCGCCTTAACGAGGTGACCTCTCTCTCTCTCTCTCTCTCTCTCTCTCTCTCTCTCTGTTTTAATGGAGAAAATTCTCGGACCTTGAGGACACCTTATCTTTACGACGCGATGTCTTGGCACGATGGCGCGAGTGCTTTATAGGTTCGATGTGCAAGCTGGCATGCGCAGTTTTCGCCTCAACACCTTGGCTCGTTAGCGCTCTCTCTGATTTGGGAGACACTGTGGCACCCGATACTAAGTTCACCCTTTCTGGAACGTTTTTTTCTTTGTTTTTTTTTTTCGTTCCTGGAGTCCTGTCGTTTCAGTGTATATATGGATGTCACGCACGACAGGCGAGACGCCATCTCGTGCGTATAGCGCTTTCGAAGCGCAGCTCCGGTGAGAAGCTACGTACGGCGGCTCACGTCCAAGTTCGTATTTTTGATAATAGGTAATTTACAGTGAGCTAAGAACGTTATACCAGCATGCGTACAAAGAATAATTTCAAAATCGAATGCAGAGAGAGAGGGGGGAGAGGGAAGAGTCCAACGAAAACTGAAGATGTTATCGCTGCTACCAATAGGGATTCCTGCTTCAGATGGAGGTGATTGAAGCGCTATGAAAAGAACGAACTGAAAATGTAAATTGAAGCAAAGTAAAAAAAGAGATAGTGTAGGAGGGCATGAAAACTTTCAGTGTTTTCACAAGCCTATACGGTCGAGCACGCTTAGGAGAGGCGAGAACTTGAAGAGAAGGAGGTGTGGAAACGTAACGCCATGAAGCCCCCCCCCCCCCCCCCCCCGGTTTGTGGAGCTGACGTGGTTGTTACGTATTGTACTGGCATCACAGGAAAAATATCTACGAATTTTCTGTAGACTGTCCGCGCGAATTTTGTCGGGAACTCGAGCCCGGGACTTGGCCCTGTAAGCTTTCTCGGTCTCTTCATTTGCTCTTGCTTCACTCGTCCACATTCCTGCGTCCTCGTTCCCTGCGCAAGCACTGGGAAACCGCCAAGCTACAGAAATACGCTTAACGTAACTCTTGATTCAGAGGCCAGTTTCTGTACATAATTGTGGAACCAAGAAATTAAACTTTAGCGAAATAATTGCAACAAATCACTTTGTCCCCCACAATCAAAACATGTTTACACCTTTATAGGTGTATAAAGGGTGTTCAGTTGCCCATGGCTTGGTTGCGCCAACCTCACGTTTAAGGGGTAAGTCGAATGGTTGGTGGGAACCAGTGACGGTATCTTGCTTGCCGATTTTTTCTGGCTAGTAAAAAAAAATATGATAGCTGTGACAGACGACACGAAAAGGGCACAAAACAAACTTTCAAAGCTATCGCTATCAAATTTTCTTTTCGGATACTTCTGTGCACCCGACGCTGTCAGAATTATTACACCGTTTTGAAAAACGCTTTTTCTCGTCGCATGGCTGTATAAAGCTCGTTATCGTGTGCTATACATTGTTTTAAAGCCCTAGTGGTACGCGTGTTACCCATGGGACAAACAAAAAAAAAAAAAACCCTAAGGGCGTAAAATGTTTAGAGTGACGCATATCCTTCTTTCCTCACAAGCATCCGATCGGCCTTTGGCCGTCTGCCGCAGAGAGTGTGAGTCAAACTCGGCGTTTCCGTTGAGCAGTACACACATACTTCCTCTGTCAATCGTCTTGCTCCAGGAGCGCTAGCCGTCGAGGCGGGCGACATGGCGCTGCGGTGGGATCCGTGCCAGCACTGAAACCCAAAATTCGTTCGGATGCTCCTGTAGCCACGACAGTGGCAGTAAACGGTGTATGTAACCAGTGTATATATAACCATTAGTGAGCTGTCAGGTAACAAAAAGCGATCGATGGGAGCAGCGGACAGAGATATCGCCGTGTGGTACGTTAACGTGTCCCGGCAAAGCAGCGCGATAAATTTGGCGACATGCGCAGAGGAAGCGAAATCGGCAAAATTAGTATATCGATGGAGCGGAACGCCGGCCAAACGCAAACTCGTATCCGGCTATAAACGGATAACACCGGCTGATCAGCCCACCGAGACACCACTATGGCGTCGCTCCGGCTGGCGTGCACTTCGTTTCTTCCGAAAGCGAGTGTCCTTCCGACGACAGCCGCTGTCGCTGCGGCCTTTGTCAATCAACCTTGAGCCGTGCAGGACGCCGGCGCGCAGGCTCAGAACCGCAGCGGCATCACACGCACGAGCCAACGACACGAAACGAACAACAAATTAACACCCGCGTCGCGTCGCGCCTAACCTGACAGTCACCTCGACTTCTTTCTCTTCTCGCGCGAAGACAAAGAATGCGCTCGCGAGGAGTGGACGCGGGAAGGCGTGTACGAAACGCTCCCGAAGCGGCGGTCGCGGTAATTAGAGCACCGCGAACAGGACAGCTCGCGTGTATGGGCAATTAACGGGATCCCACTCTGCATATAACGGGCAAACGCGTGCCCGGAGGTTTCGCTTTAGGGCGCGTGCCACAGGACAGCGGACACAGTCCGACCGAGCATTACGCCCTCCCCCTCCCCCCCCACACACACTTCTCCCCTACACTCTCTTCTTCGTATCTTGTTTCAACGTCGGAATGGTGGGCAGTTAGGAAAACGGGACAGGACGCGGAGTGGTTGACCGGTGCGCCTTGAAGTGGGTATGTATACTGCAGTGCCCGCGAGTGGACCCACGTACATCGGTAGCCGGCGGCCACGCCTAAGCTAATACCCCCACGGTGCGCGTGGCCTTACACCCTAAGCGGACCGACGCCGGCTGGTTTGTGTGCGTGCGTATACTCGTGAGCGAACGGCGCGTGTCAGTGTGAGGCCGGTGGTTCCAGGACAGGTATAATTAGCGCTCGCATATAGGGGTGGTCGTTTTCACCTTGTACATACGTTCGCCGACGTCACCGCAGCGAGGCGCACGACATGCCGCGTCTAAGGTTTCCTCTACGCGTACACCTGTACGGCGAGCAAAGGCGCAGATTGATCGCTCTCGGTAATAAGCGGCATAGTGGGGCGCCTTTATTAGCACACTTCTATACATTCCTCGGGCGTTTTTGTTTCTTTTTTTTTTTTTTGTCTTTACACGTGCGTTACCGGTTTGTTCCAGCCTCGCTTCAAGCATCGTCGTGGGCTCTCGCCGAAGGTGGTCATTGCATTAACTTCCAGATTACGATCGTCATCGCGATGTCGCCATACCAACGTTAACGCAATAATACGTTTGCGAGATCAGCCGGTTTTGAACGCCGAGGCCTTCACTTTGACGAAAATTCACGCTCCAGCCAGCTGTGTCAATAGGATGATGTTTTCGCTTGGCGCTGAGCAAATTTGATAACGTTTACAGGAACTATAAGAGTGGATCTACTCGCAGCAAGTATAGTCTTGTCCAATTACAGGCGAGCCAACACCGGTCGTCCTTGCCCTGAAACTCACACGAGTCAAGGATCCACAATTGGCTGCACCGAAAACTGTATAAAGAAAGGACGTGAAGCTGGGCATCTGACCATTAGTGGATATCACTCTTACATTCATCTTGGTCTTAAGATTCATTCCAGATGTATACTCATATGACTTAAATGTACTTCGACAGGAATGATTTGTTTCAACATTTCGGCCTAACATAAGAGTTTCCTACAGTCTAAGCTGTCCTTGAATAAAGACGTGATCTAAGGCAATTAATCACACGAGAAGGTAAAAAATCAGCTATCCGTTAATCCTAGTATTTAAATACTTGAACGTTGTCTGCGCTACAAGCGGTAGTCAATAAATGAAACAAAATATCTTGAATGGCTAAGTGCGCAATTTGCGAATGCTTTTGCGCAAGGAGAGGCCGTAATTTCACAATCCCTTGTAAGTATAGTGCGCCATGTCCTGGTAGCACTGCGTATATCGACCGGCTCAACGAGTGCAGAAACATAGGGCATCTTGTTGATAGGAAAAATGGTAGCCCGAATGTCATTGACGAAGCGTGCTCACTATAGGCCAACAGCTTTGTCTTGCGACACAGTTGGCGTGGTATGCACTACGGTGAACAAGTGCAGATTTAAAAAAAAAAATCTCAGTGATCTTGATGCTTCACTTGAGTTACAGTAGTGCAATAGCATTACGAAATCCTGTCATTCGACGATTATCTATAGACTTCCCCATGACTTCTTCAACCTCTCGATCATCGTGCTCATGTGTGAGTTATTATGACCCTGTGATCTACTTCTGTTTATCCGCTGCTGCCAACGAGTCCACAACGCAGCCTAGTCAATCGGAATGCAGCAGCACCACTACTTCTCTTTGTTTTGTTTCTTTTATATCAAATGTATACATATGTACGACAAACAGATGTCGCTGTGCCATGCCGCAATCACCACAGCATTTGGTAGACTGTGGCCATACATATATCCCTGTATAACCACGTGCGAATACTGGTATACTTATGCGAATACTGGTATACTTATGCGAACCCTGGTTATTATTTTATTACAAGCGCCTACGTAGAGGACAGTGCGCCGGAGAGCCTTGCGCAATTCAGAGCTCCCGCGACACATCCGAGTAACCAACGCCAATCCTCCTGTCACGTGCCCCTCTACGTCACGCCACACCACTGCTCCAGCTCTCGCTTCATCGCTCTCACCTCTGTCGGTTGCTCCACAGAGCACTTACCTCTCTACATAAAAGAAGGGAAAGTCCTTGTGTGTTTAAATGTTATCGCATTAAACCATTTGTGAAGACGCACATGTTGGACAAATATGTAAGTGAACCAATCGTACGCATCAGGGTCGCTCGATCCAAGCCTTTTACACCGCCTCCGGGATCGCTTCACGTTAAAAATCCGGACACAACGCCGACAACCGTTTCGACTACTATGTCACTATACCGCCAAAAGTAAAGCGAAGCTGGTGGTACGGAGAGAAAGGAGGGCGCGATAACTCGGCCACGCAATGCTTATTGTGTTGGTTACCATCAGGTAACCGAAGCTCTTCACCAATGGGCTGGGTTACAGCCGTCGGCAAGGGACCACCTCAGAGTGTCGATCGCCAGTGGCTCCTCTTTCGCGTCGTGGCCGCGAAATAATTCGTGTTTAGCCTGACGGTCGTAGCGGGGTGTACGCTCTCCGTCTTCGGCAAAATCAATTTTCCTTATCACGACGCGACCGCGCCCGACAATGAAAAAAAAAAAAAGATCCCCAATTAACGGCGTCGCGCTTTCAATCTTCGGCCCAAAGCGAAACTTGTCTACCGCGCGAACTTGAAGACGCGCTCCTTTCGTATTACCTGCCGAGTGCCCTTGTGCTGCACGCCGTATATACACATGCAGTGCCTATACACGCCTTTCTCTTTCGTGCTCGTGCGGAAGATTGCCGCACTGAGCTAGCGGCCGCCCGCGCCCTTTTTTTAGGGACGGCGGTCGTGAACTACATCAAGAATGGCAAAAGACAGTCTTCACAAGCTACGTAAGCAGGGTTCTGCGGCATGGCGGGACGGGAGAGTATCTGCAAGGGGCTGTCACAATGTGGGACGCGGTATGTTACGGTTCGCTGGCCACAGCAATGGCGGGCGTTAATGGGATGCGTGATCAATGACTAAAGGGTTGGCAATTGTGCAGGCACTCAGCGTGTGTACACAGAGGCCTTTTTCTCACTTTTCGCAGTAAGCGCGAGCTGGTCGGCACGTTGATTAATCCGAAATCTTAACGGCCCGCAGACGTGTCTTTGGGGCTCGGAGCGCGGTAGGTATAAAAAAAAAAGAAAGGGAGAAGGGAGGGGTTTGGTATGCGTGTCAGTTTCTCTAAATAGTAGCCCAGGTCGGGCACAACGCTTCGCACCGATTTGAAAAAAAAAAAAGAACATTATTTTGTAAAGTCCCTGCAGAAAATCTTCGCAATCGATCGATCGGCAAGCTTGTACAACGGTATTATTTCTCAAAGAGATGGGGGAGCGAATCACACAACGAACTGTTGTTCGAGGCTCGTCTCTTCAAGTCATCTGTGTGTACCGTACGTGTGTCCCAACTAACACGTTAGCCAAGCTGTTTACCGCAAGAAATATATATATATATATATATATATATATATATATATATATATATATATATATATATATATATATATATATATATAGAGAGAGAGAGAGAGAGAGAGAGAGAGAGAGAGAGAGAGCTATATAGCATACAATTAACGCTACGTGGACTGACACGCTATAAAAGATGGAATTACAGGACTACGTTCTCTGCGGCTGCAACCGTGCTAATTGCTACACCTGGGACAGTTTGGATGGTTCGCTTCGCGCATTGCCATGTGAAGAGCTTTGTTGAGCAATTGCCTTATCATATTATTAGTTAATTTGCTGTTTTCTAGTGCCATTTCTTTTGTATATACTAAAATCTGTACCCAATAGTGCTATATGACCGCTAATCATATCACCTGTTCACTTGTTCTTTTCTAGTGTGTCATTTCTTCTGTATGTACAAGAATCTGTACCCAATCCTGCTATGTCTCTCAATAGAGACAGCAGTATCTCTAGATAAATAAAATGAAATAAATAACATAAAAGCGGCACGCTCCAACGGTGTCACAGAGCCTCTGGAACGTTATGCTCATGCGCCGTGATGTTATCATAATTAACATATTCTTTAATGCAATAAACGAACGAGAGAGAAAGGCGACGCACCATTCAACTTCCTTATACTCCATATGACCATGTAGTCTTACATTAAAGTAGTTGCCACCCATTCCGGCATAAGCTAAAAGTTATAACAGCGAGTGAGACGTCGAGGTTAACCGTTGCAGCTAGTCTCGCAAGCGCAAAAGCACACATTTGTGTATGCTAAAGCTAAGAGGGCGAAAAAAAAAAAAGGAGCCGGAGCTGAAAACCACAGCACGGTACCTTCAACACTATGGCCCTCATCGAGAAAGAGATCGACTATCTTCAGATTCAGAACGTAGAGCAGTTCCGTGTTCGGCTCTGCTTAGCGGGGGCGAGGGGAAGGGGGGGGAGGTAGGTTCTCCACGCTCTTTCTTTTATGCATGCAATAACAACAGGTGCTACATGGATCAAAACAGTTCTGGAAAAAAAAAAAAGAAAAGGAAGAGAAAGGCTCTGGTTCAGGAAGTCGGAGGTCGGCAATCGTCGGCGCAGAGCGCAAGCTCTGTCGTCACAGAACTGCAGCTGCGCCAATGTCGCGCTTTCGTCCTTCGATTATTGTCACACCGGGGACCGATTCCAGCGATTAATAACTTGGGTGTAAGACGCACTATTCAGGCAAGCTAGCGGGCAGCGAATGAATCTCCCGTAACGTTTCTCGGGCTGCGCGTCCTCGCCAAGTGTCCTTTTCGTTCGAAATGCTTCTTCCACCGTCTTTCGGGACGAGCATGTATCGCCAAACTCATATTTACTCCCAGGTAAACAGAAACCTACCACGTCTTCTTTCCCGTCTCTCTCTCTCTCTCTCTCTCTCTCTCTTTGGAATGCAAAGGAAGACGAATGATCAGAGAACGGTGACCGGAGAACAGGCGTTTAATCTCGTAAAAGGAGACAGCTTGTTTTGACGCATTCAGCGTACGCAGTTTTTCATTCCGCTCGACTGGTGCTGGCAATTTTAGACTCTCCCGTATATATAATACCGCCGCCACGCTTGGCAGATAATCTTTTGAGAAAAATTTCTCACTCGCTTCTGGCGAGTTTCGGTCGGTGAACAACCTACACCGTCATCGTTCACCCGGAAATGCAAAGCAACGTCCCACTGCAAGGTTCGCGCAGGTTTTCCTTTTTTTTTTTTCGTTTTCCTTGCCTTTTTCTCGCTGTGAAACGAGGGTGAAAACGCAGGCAGACCGTTCTGAATGCGCGTGACCACTTTCACTCCAGAGAGCGCGCCGAGCTATGCGCCCGCCGCTTTGAAAGTTCGGTGCAGTTTTGCCGGGTGCTGTTTTGTCCTCACCCTTCGACAGTCGACAGAACGAGAGGCGGGCAACTAGCGCGCTATTATTCTAGAGCATTGCAAACAAGACAAAACATTCGCAGGAACACGGGTATGTCCGAAGTGATCAACAGTGGCCGAACAACCTCCTCCTCCTCCTCCTCCTTCTAGTCAGGATCATTGCCATTTTCATCATCCCGTTCATCATCAGCCTCTTTTAATGGCTGATGCAGGACGCAGGCCTCTCCCAGCGATCGCCAATTTCTCACTGTCCTGCGCCAACTGACTCCATGCTATGCCCTTTAATTTCCCAATTTCGTCACACCACGCACTTCTGTCGTCCATGACTGCACTTCCCTTCCCTCGGCACTCATTCCGCAACTCTAACAAAACACCGGTTATCTGCCCTACGCGTGGCCCGGCCTGCTTAACTTCATTTCTCCAACAAGAAAAGCGTAGTGCAGAAGCTAACGTAGACGTCAAATTAAGTCCGGTAGGTACAGCCGAAATTACTGGAAACACGTGTGCGTGTTTTCGATTTCGTCAGAGAATACACTCCAGAAGAGCACGACAACCCTATTAACTCGCCCATTCGTTATGAATACCTCAGAGATGTATGACAAACAGCAGCACCGGACAGACAACACTGACGCAGCATACACAACCGGAAATATGCTAAGCCAGTCGGAGTATCTCGTTTTGATGTCAATGTCTGGCAGAAATGCATGTCCGCCACCGCGGTGGCTCAGTTACTTGGACATTCTGCCGCTGCAGCACAAGGTCGAGGGTTCGAGTCCCAACTGCGACGACCGCGATCCGAAGGATGCGGGTCGCAATAAGACTGGAAAAGGGTGGTATATCGTGTTTCGCCAGTGTCACATTATGTGGAAACGCAGGTGGTCAGAATTTACCCGGAGCTCTCTGCTACGGTGTCACTCATAACCCTTGTGTTGCTTTGCTACATTAAAATCAATCAATCAATCAATCAATCAATCAATCAATCAATCAATCAATCAATCAATCAATCAATCAATCAATCAATCAATCAATAGCCGCGTAGCACGGGGCGGTCAGGCACCACCGCTCCAAGCTTCAATTGTGTGTCTTGCGAAGCTGAAGGCCTGGTGCTTGAGATTTGTTCAAAGCAAACAATAGCCACTTGGCGGAAACGGAGCCTTCAGCACATCAGACTAGGAAGTGCTTGCTACTGCGATGGCCAGGATAAAGCGCCTCGCAAAGGACCACCCCTACGCATTCCTTCCCTCTGCCTCCCTCTCGCATCATGAAGAAAGCAGCGCGAAAGTCGCTGCACGAAATCGATAAGTGAAGAACAGGCGCTGAGTTCACTGCTGTGGTTGTACATGAACCAACCGTCGTCAGCATAGAGTTTCTCACTATAACACCTAGAGGGTAATCTGGCGCCACCGTCTATGGGAGTTTCTTAAGGGGGCGCCGTGCCGTCATGGGAATGACGGTATATGTGTCTGCGAGGCTCGTGTTGGCTGGTGTTGTAAGAGGCTTCGTCTAAAACGTGCATATGGCTAGGCAAATAACGCGTTCTCAATGTAAAATCTTCATAAGATGTTTCCATTCACGCATATTACATCTTTACTCACCCACGATGCATGACCAAGCGAAGAAAATCAAGAACAGACGACCAACTGTTTCAAAGCGAACGCGAACCTTGTCGTCTGTCCTCCAACTTTAGCGGCCCGCTGATACTTTTTACGTAACATGTAGTCGTACACACAATAACAAGTTCTCGTAGTTAAACAAAACATATTTTCGCGTAATAATAAAGATAAAACATCTTTTCACGTGCTGTTCTAGTAGAAAATGAATGATTGTGACAGACGGAACGGTACTTGCCAAGCGCGTCTTCAAGGTGTCCTGTCTCTACGAGAACGATGCCAATCCGAATCCACAACATACCGGCATTCCCATGCATACCACAGCGCAGCAGCGCCAGATTTCCCTCTAGGTAATGTAGTGAGAAACTCTATGGTCGTCAGTGTGTCAGCACAGATTTTATAGTAGTAGCAGATGACGTTGCTGGGCTCTCGTCGTCTGTTCTTGCTAATGCGCATGCGCGAGTTCATATTTGTTTGTTATGTAAATTTTTGTTGTTGTTGTTCTTATGTATCGAGGCTATAGATACGGTTCGTGTCAGATAAAACCTTAGTTGTGAGTTATTTTATTAGCTTCCCCTTCAGCAATGTTGAGTAGCTAGTCAAAAGTTCAACTCTCGCCACCGCCTCCACATTTATCCCCCCCCCCCCCCCCCCACCAAAATGAATGTCTCAATCTCTCTCACTCTCAATAAGTGAGTCTAGCGCCTTGTCCTGTTCTTCACCCGCTTTCTGTTATCGTTGAGGCAGAGTCCTTGGATACTTTGGTTGAAGTGTATCAACTCGTCCACTCGTAAATTCTTCTACAAGGCAATTCTTCTCCCACCCTGGTGTTTGCTCGCGACGTATAGGCAGCGTTGCACGTAACTATACTGTTGCGAGTCTTCGGTCACTCGCACAGGGCGCCCTCTCCCGCCCGCTCGGACGTCCTCGCGCGACGAACGGCGTCCTCCTCCTGGCGGAGAGCACGGCAAACAGGTTCCGGCCTAGCGACGCTAAGCGGATGCGGAGCTGACATTTCACCTTCTTTCGCGGGTCACTGGCGCGCGAGGCCCGCAGAGCGTGAAGTTTCTCGAAACGCGGTGTAAAAGGCTTGTGTACCCTGGCCGCCTGCTATGCCTTTCCCTTCGCCTCTTTTGTCTATTTCCCTTCTCTCTCGGAGTCGCGCTACTTGTTGTTTTCTTTTTAAAACTCTCGGTCAGTACCCCCTGCAATTCTACTTCTGCCTTCTCTTGTTATTGCGAGCCTCTTCACAAGCCTCCTTGCGTCTTCAGCTGGCTGCTGCTATTGCCAAGGCAACTGCCACGATGGGTTGACGCGGTCATGAAAAAAAAAAAATGACTATGGTGAAACGCGAATGAAAGCACGTTTACTCTGTCGTTTCGTTTTCTTATCTTTCTGATACCTTCTTTATGTGTGTGTGTGTGTGTGTGTGTGTGTGTGTGTGTGTGTGTGTGTGCGCGCGCGCGCGCGCGTGTGTGTGTGTGTGTGTGTGTGTGTGTGTGTGTGTGTGTGTGTGTGTGTGTGTGTGTGTGTGTGTGTGTGTGTGTGTGTGTGTGTGTGTGTGTGAGAGAGAGAGAGAGAGAGAGAGAGAGAGACGTATGCTTTTGGCCTAAGCAAGACAGATAAGCGGTTTTCTATTATGGTATGGAAATTTACGTTCACCGCGTGGTCTTGCTTGACTCTGGACGGAGATAACTGGTGGCTATGCCACATGTTCTCGTCCCGTAGTAGACTTGACGATGATAAATATAATGATTATGCTGGTGGTAGCGATGGTGAAAGTTCTTGCACAACAGCCACCCAGGTTACACCCAAAACTATGTTGATCGATTCCCCAAGCGGGTACGTGCGAATGTTTGGCATTATCGTCATGGTTATCATGACATCACCATCACGACCATCACCGTCATTAGTGTTACTATAACGCGCAAGTCAAAGCGGCCCGCGTTAAACCTCCACTGAGCAACGCAAGCTTCTTATTTTTTCCCCCGTCGTTCATCGGCACTGTTAAACTTCAACATGCACATGATATGTGGTCCCCCACCGAGATTGCCTTTTGTCTCGCAGGAGGGTGCTGCGGTCCTGCAGCGCGGGAGATTCACGGGCGAAAAAGTGGTTCTGCAGGCTGCCGCACTATAACTGGAGGATGGCGAGGTGCCGTCTAGTTGCGGCTGCGGTAATAAATGAACGGGGAGCGATGACCGGACATCCGGCGTGCGCGTCTTTTCAGTCGATGCAGACGCGCGTTTCCTGGACCCCGCCCGGTTTCCCACGGCTACGGGCGTCGATGCGCCTAGAACACCGAGTGAACAAAATTCGCCGTGGCTGCTGCTGCTGCAGCTGGGCTTTCTTTCTCTTTCAATCACCCGGGCATTTCGTGCCTGCGACCGAGTGCTTCTGTTACTCGTTTTTTTTTTTTAATAGTCTTTCTATTTCCTTCCTGCAGTTACTCAAGTAGCTACAATCATTCCCCAGCAGTAGTACATTTCATATACGCCTGATCGCAGTTACACAGACGATGTTGCACCACTTCAGGACGGCTTCATTATTTTAATTTCTTGCCGACCACGATCGTCCGACGTGCGAAGTCACCTCCACGCGTCAGTATATAGCGCGAGTATTGTATACCACTGTCCGTTCTTGAATGTCGCCGCTGACGTTGCACAACAAGGCAATAATCGTTGTTTCATATTTTACGTTGTGTTTGCGGACTTCGGCGTAATAAGGGAGTAAGTACGTTCGAGCTTTCTTCTCACAACCACTGAACTGCGTAAGCAAAAACTGCAAATCTTTTCGCACCTTTTGTCGCATTAAAGCACTGCTCCTCTGTAATGCCACTTCGACTTTGAAGAAACTTGAAATAAATAAATACGTAAACAAATACAGTGCGACTGCTAGAACTCGACACCGGTGCCATCCTGAGCGTATGCCGCAGCTTCGGGTGATCATTCGCGATTTCACCATATAGGTATAGCATGCTACGCCACCTGCCAATATACACTCGGGCGTACCCGCCGCGGTAGTTCAATGCACGGTTATGGCGTTTCGCCGCTGAGGAAAAGGTGCCGGGCTCGATCCTCGGCCGCATTCCTATGGGAGCGGGATTGCAAGATACTGGGTGCTTAGCGAACATCATCAAAAGATTCTTAAAAATTGCTTGTGGCGGATAGTACAATTCTACATAGTCCTTGAGCAGGACGCTACATACACACGGCATATAGTGATCTTTTGCCAGTTTTCCACGTGACTGCAGCATAATCAACATAAATCGGCGGAGTGATTTGCCCAAGCACAGCATTCTCCGCTTTCTGGGAGCACCGGGCCCGCCCCTTTAACAGGAAAAAACCTGAATTCTTCCCGAGCTAGAGCGAACAGTTTTGTCGGAACTGGTCGGTATTTGACGTCGACGTTGCGTGCCTTGCATCAGCGCGCGTATTTGTGCTTTTGTGATGCAAAAAAAAAAGTCCTGCTCCGTTGTGCGAACGCAACCAATGCGAGCACGCACAAGCATCGCGCGCGTCCCCGCCATTGCACCGTACGTAACGCGGCGTTCGACAACGCCCGCGGACACGGACGCGAGGGGACAGTCACGCGTTTCACCTCCGGGTCCGTTCAGGTACGCGGCGCGACTCGGTGCGAGGGGAGGATCTCGGCACGGCGCGGGCCGCACAATGACGGCCCTGTGGACCGGCGACGACAAACAGGTCGTCGCGTCGACGACGTCGTCTCGCGATCGTGCGGACGGTGAGCTCCCCACTCCCCCGTCCCGGTGCCGTGGCACGCTACGGCCAGACAGGGCGGCAGGCGGTAAGTATACCGTATCCGAGCAGGTATTGCCCGCACCTGAAAGCGACTGTTCCGCCGCATATGAGCGTGAGTTGCGCTCGCCAACACTAGCATAAGCAGGCTAATCTTGAGCGCGTACGCACGTCGATACCCAAGAAAGTTGACCGGAGGACGGCAGCTGAAAGTGGCGGTGGCTGTGGGTTCGGCTTCCGCATTCGGCTTGTTTCTTTTCGTTTACTTTTACCCGCTTTCCATACTTTTTTCTCACACACACGCACACACACACACAGACAAACGCATACATACGCCTTCATCTTGGGTACTAGGCGCGAACACACACAGAAACAAGAAAGGAAACGGGACAGACACACATAAACACACAGAGAGACGAATTTTCCTAAGCATTACTTGGTCCTATGGTTTTGCTAGCTTTCCTTGTCGGTTTGCTTCATATCTTGCTTTTTCAGCCTATAGGAGTTTATTCATCTATACGTGACGACGCAAGCCGATTAATACATCAGTCAGACAATCAATCAGTCAGTCAGTTCAGTCCAATCCAGTCCAGTCTGTCTGTCTGTCTGTCTGTCTGTGCAATTCCGCACTAGCGCCCCTACAATATAGCATTGTCACGTTATCCTGGCGGTGAAGAAAGAAACTGTGGCCGCAACGGTGAGCCCCAAACCGACTTATTGTTGGTTAAACTATCGCACAGAAAAACAAGTTATACTCGGACAGAACGAGCGCGTGCAGGTGTCGAGCGTCGAAATCTGATCATTACGGGTCAGACGGGTCGGTTATTTATGCATGACTTGTCTATATTTGCATTGTAATCGCTGGTGCTAGTGCGTCTTCCAGAATGCACAGCACTATTCGCGTCGCACATGCTATCTGGTTGCGATGTTACGCGACGAAATAGACAACATATGAAGTCGGCCATACCAATTGAATATCTTCTGATACCCGTGGGCGGTGCCTCGCGACGAACGATAAGTAACAGTTGTTAGCAGCTGAGAGAACGGTCACCGTATAAAAAATAAACATGTACGCGTGTCAGTGTAACGATTACGAAACGCACGACGACTCGGATTCATTCAAAGTGGATAGGTGACTTCATTTTCCTTTTGATTTTTTTTAATTAGTGCCACTTGGTGTATTCGAGCGAGTCCATGAACAAACGCACCTACATTGCATGTCCGTATCCAAGACTCTCGAACGACTTTCTCATTACTTGCTTCTTTCCTCTCTCTCTCTCTCTTGGACTTTCTGACGCGCCTAGTAGGCACGAAAATGCGGCACCCATACCCTCGCTTGGCTTGGGACGAAACGGTCGCTCCTCCTCGCCGCTGGGTCGCCGTCGAGACGGTATACCGGCGACGCCTATACACCCTAGCGCTGCGCGTTACCCGCCTCTGCGATGACAAAGAGCGCGCCCCGCGGCAACGTCCCTCATCGCTCTCCTATTCCTAAACGAAGCGGCGAAGGAGCCCCTTGCTTCTGACCGTGAACACATGGTTGGCTTTTGGAACAAGCTGGAAGTGCATGGCCTCCGGTGCCACCTTCTTCGATGACGTAACCGTCTGCTTTGGCCCTCGGTAAAGTTAGATCGCTCTACGCATGCGCCTTTGCTCTCTCTCTAATTAAACAGCGCAGCTTCGTGGAAGCGGTGCATGTTCGCAACGCGACACCACGATTTCTTCAAAATTTCAGCCTAGGCAAACTATTGTTGATTTGCGGAACATGAATTACCAAACGCCGTTCCATCAGGACAGCTATACCCTGTTGATCATGGCCTCTATTGATGGCTTGTCGTTGCCGTCTTTTGACGGGAAACGTCTTCCCTAGTTCAGTCAGAGGGCGGGTCGCTTGTAAAAGCCCGAGGCAACGAAAACCTGTTGTAGTATAATCGTTTACATCTTCGCAGCCGTACTTTGGTACCACTGGGGAGAGGAAAGAAGATATTACTTGTTCATGCATGTGTCGCGTGCCCAGATAGCACGCGACACATGCATGAACGAGTAATACCTTCTTTCATCCTAACACATCCGCAGGACCAGATGAAATACTAATACAGCTAATCAAATACGTCGGTCCAAAGAGCAAGGCAATGCTGACTAATGCAATTGAGCAAGTGATTAAAACGAAGAATATTCCGGTTGGATGGCGTGAAAGAAAGATGAGCCTCCTCTACAAAGTTAAAGGCGATAAGGATAAACTCGCATAGCTCGATAACTGGATAAGCTTGATAAGCTCGCACAGGCCAGTTACGGTAACGTCGGGTCTCAACTATATCATGCACCAATATTTATAAATATGCAAACGCCACGTAGCTAGACAGAACCAAGGTAATGTTGTCTGCCGTCGCTTGGAGATAGTTTATTTTTTGCGTTCCGCCTAATTTTATAATTAGTCGTAATTAATTAACCAACCTATAAAATAATATTAATATATATAAAATATTGTCAATGAGAAAATTGCAGAGCAACATGAAAAACTCCAGACACAACTTTCTGTTGCTCAATACGTGCTTCATAAAGGTGTTTTTCCGAGCTTGAAGGAAGCCCGCGAATACACGCAAAGTGGCCACGCGACTGACCCATCGAGGAATTTAGCAGTGCCGCGTTACGGTAACGCGGCGCTGCTAAATTTCTCCATCATTCACTAAACGGGTACACTCTGCCACATGCTATAGGAGTGGGATCAGAAGCCCGACCCACCCCCTCTCCCCAACCTTCCCCGTGAGCAGCGGGAGGATGTGTTTTCCAGCGCACGCCTCGTTGACCAGACCATCTTAGTCGACCGAGCAGCCTGCGCCAGTACCACCAATGGGCTACCAGACTAGAAAGCCACCTCTCAATTCATTTGCTTTATTTTGATCAGTAAAGCATCTCTCTCTCTCTCTCTCTCTCTCTCTCTCTGGCGCGGCGTTAAACTGGATCTGAGAATCTACGAGCGACCGAAAGCGCAATCAAAGACGAGGTTGTCGATGTTTGCGACTCCGTGACGACGCACCAGCGACTGCAGCGCACCCGTTAAGTTAGTGCAAAAACCGGAAGCCGCGCAGGGAGCACCCGTTTTCGTCGACGCCCTGCCACCATCTTCACGTGCGAAAACCTACGTGGCAACACGTGACATGCGACAACACCGCCTGACGGATTGCAAGATGATCAATGGAACCCTCGCCGACATTGCACTACAGCGAGCGGCTGGAGAAGTACATCTGAAGCCGCCCGCCTGTCCTGCCCACCCCGTTTATTTATCTGTCCCGTCCCATTTGCCTTCCGATGCTAGACGCAAGAGGACGACATCGTATTCCTTCCTAATATTTTTAATAAATACATGTTTTCTCTCTTTCTGCTCGGCAGACTGCTCGCGCTCAGCAGCGAATGTTTACTTTAAACGACACCACCTTTCGTGACTGTTGCTTGGTAACTAGGGATGTTAGGCCCAAGATGCTCAATGAGGCCGAACTAAAGCCTAATAGCCCAGAGAACTGTGTGCCCGCTGGATAACGCACAACAAATGCCCTAACTCATGAATTGATGCTCTACTTTTCACACTGCGCTTCATGCGTTTATGCCTCTTATGTTGTTTTCTACGACTGATGCCTTGCAGCAAATCTCCCGAATAGTAACTATAAAAAGCCGATACCGCAAGAAGGTGCGCAATGCTTAATGAGCATAATATTGCGATTCTACCAATGCCGCAGTATGGAAGAGCCTTCCAAGTAGAGAGCCATGATTGGCTGACGCTAAGATCTGCTGTCTCTGCTGCGATCAACCCCGCGACGATTTTTTAATAAGAAGGCCGTGGTAAGAAGCGATATGCCTAATAGGGAAAGAAAAAAGAAGTGTTTTTCCACTTGATGATGATGATAATTTCTACTGGCATTTATTTCGAAACCAGGGGACGACACGTAGCCACCAAGACTACTACATCTACTGCAGTGTAGCGTCCTTCCTCTCTCTTTGATCCTTTGCCTCTTCATTAGTACTGCAATCTATATATCGCGTAGTTACCTATGTCTTTAACTAGCCCGGTTCTGTCACTCTTTTCCCATACTTTTTTTTCCCCCACGAATACTGTAAACGTCTCTCTCTAGCTCATCTCGACTCGACTCTAGCTCATTCCGCTGAATAGTTCCGTCCGCTTTGAATCTCAGCGCTTCTGGAAGGTGGGCGTGTCCTACGATTCTTACTTAATGAATATCTTGGTATTTCATTACGACGCGCGGAGTCGTCTCCGGCCGTTTGCTGCAGCAGGCGCATGCCTCGTCCTGTTGCCAATACTTGCTCTGGTATGTTTTTGTCCCGAGACAGTCAGCTTGGGCCACAAACAGCGAGGCATTGCCCTTTGTGTGATCGTACACATCTTCCCTACTGATGCCTTTCTTGCCGTATTTTTAATCATCCATGGTCTCTTTTTTTGGATTGATTGTTTGTTTCCGCCCTTTGCATCCAATTTGCCGTCTCTGGCCGTGCATGCTACAGACGAAGAAGAGCGGTGTCGCTCTTTAAAGGCTAGTCTCTTCGTCTATTGAAAGCTGCAGAGGCTGTCTATATGTAATGCAAAAAAGCTTTTACGAGTGAAGTTACCTTGATCAGCTGTTGCTCACGCCGACCTCTAGTCAGTTTGATGGAAAGCTATCGATTTCTTTTTTTTTCGAGAAAACGTGCAAGGCCGTAAGTGCAAAAGACCCCTGCATATTGCACAGACTGTCAAAACAAATTTTCAAAGAAGCTTGAGAGCTCTTCGGGTTCGCTGCTTCCAAAGTCACAGACTCTATTTATACTGTCTGTTCGCCGGCCGCGCGAACGTATACGCGGCCGCGCCACGTACGCCCGTATTCCATCGCAGGAGGGCGTCGGACCACGTCTGCGTTTCGCAATCTCCAGTGTACACGTTCAAAAAGATCACGTCGCGCTCCCGAGTCATCTCGAACGAGCATTGGAACAAAAAAAAAAAAAAGCCCGAGCGCTGTAATACATCTCGGAGTATACGTGTACATACCGTGGGTGCCTGCGCCACGCCCCAGCGTTCAAAGATTCGGGCAGGGTCGAACACTTGTCCCTCCTTCTGCTTCCCAAGTTGCAGCGCGAGCAGACGGCCATCCTCAAACTCTTCTAGTATACCAAACGTACGTTGAAGAAAAAAAATGAGCAAAAAGAAAATGCGCCCGGTCCTCTACATGTGCGCGGCACTCCGTAAAGCAGTGGCCACCAACCACTCGGCGCTCATATCGGCCTCGACGATCAGCCTTTGCACGATTTTATTTTATTCATTTATTTGCTTCACTCTAATGGACGCGGCAAAGTGAGACAGCTGGGAGCGCCGTCATGCTCTGATCGTTCAGGGTGCGATTAAATGCGTTCGCGTTACGTTCGCGAGTGCCCTCCGTCGCGCCACCGCGCAATCAGGACCTGCGGCCAGACGGCGCGAGGTGGGCCGCACCTCAGATCGCGTCGGCATTGAGGGAAAGCGAGACTGCCAGTTTGCGGTCGAGCGGCTCGTGGCGATGCTCGGTGGCTGCCGTTCCTTGTGCAGCACGCGCGCAGGTCTGGCGCCGGCAGGTAGCGTTCAGTCCGGTTGTTCGCATTCGTCGAGAGTTCATTATTAAAGAGAAGCTTTCCTCGCCCCCCCCCCCCCCCCCCCACCTCCCAAGCAATCGCATACAAGATCTCGTGTTTCCTTTTCTTTTCTTTTTATTATTCTTCTTCTTTTCATTCTAGTTCTTCGAAACGTGGCCGTAGCTGCCCGCAGTCGAACCCTAGACCTCGTTTTCAGCAGCAAAAAAGAACAGAAAAACAAAGAAACCATAGCCACTTCGCCCCCACGGTGGGTATGCGTATTCGAAGTCCCTAAGTGGGCGTGAATTACTTGCTCGTATGGCACGAAGTAGAATAAATCGACCGTTCACGTAACGAAGACATGCGCACGCACGTACGAACGCACGCACACGCAGAAGGATGCGGGCACGACTAAAAAGAAAAAAAAAAAAAACAATCCGCACACCTCGTTTGGATGAGTGCACTTCCGTTTCTCTCTTCCGTTTCCACCAGATGCCTTAAGATTGCGCGACCCATCATTGCCGGCGAGACGGTCGCACATTGCCCCGGGTTTGGCAGGCGCCTTGATCTTTGACGCGACGTCGCGCCTGCCGTCTCAAAGCACACGTGATCCTTCACATCCGGGTCGTTTCCGGCAAGGAAGCGCCGCTGAAAGGGAGACATGTTCGGGCACGCATACGCGGAGCGTAAACTCATATATGTCACTAACGTCATCGAGACAGGCCGCGATGTCGCTATTTCTGCGGGCCGCGTGATACGCGCAAGACCACCACGGCGCCTCCATCCGGGTCTCTCGTTCCGCTGGCCCACCTAAAGAAAGCGAGCGTCCCCCCCCCCCCCACCCCCATTGTGGGTGCGTCCTTTACAGAAAAAAAGCGCGGCGCACTGGCATTCAGTCATTTTCCTTTCAGCGCGCACGCGTGCTCGGAACGTCGTTAGCAGTGGCCAGTGCAGAGTTCGCAGAAGGCTGTCCGCGCGGAGGCGATGGTGACCTCTCGCGTGTTTGCATGACCCGCTCGCGTAATGAAATGAAAGACGACAAGAAAGACGAAGGCGCTGTCTGGCATTTTTTTTTTTTTTTTGACAATGCGTCGTTAGCTCATCACCCCGCGTCGTCGGTCTCGACCTCCCCCGTTTTTCCATTCTCACTTTCTCTCGAAGCCGACCTTCTCCCGAACAAGGCGGAATGTGCGCGGGAAATGCATGTAGCGCTGTCTCGCACTGGCGGCACAGTAAACTGCTGGTTAAGCCAATGTTAGCCCAGCCGTTCGTTCACGTGATCCTTTCATAGAGAAGGCACGTCTCACGTGACCCATCTTCTATCATTCGACAATTTAGCGTTGCGGATCTAGCGGATTAACGTTGGTCCCTACACATTCAATTTCTTCCAAGCTCGATCGATCGATCGATCTATCAATAAATAAATAAATAAATAAATAAATAAATAAGTGTTAGCACGTCAGCTAACCAGTGACACGATTCGCGAAGCATATCGCGTGTGAGCTCAGTTCGTGTTTTATATTAGAAGTGTTATATCGCCTCGATGACTCTAGTTTTGGCTGATGTTGCTGTCGTCATCATCATTCTCGGGGCCACGGTCCAGAACGGGGTGTCGTTCCCCATTTAAAGCGAATGCAGTAAAACTCCCTTACAACGAAGTCCTTGGGTTCTCCAAAAATGCGCGTTCAACGAAAGAAAACCTTTATGTAACACAACTTCGAGAGGCTTCTTGAAATAAGTCTCTAATCGTTTGTGTCCACTTTGTGTCACGACAAGCACGACTGCGGCCGACCTTATTGCACCAGAGTTTCCCGTCATGCTCCGCGGAGAATGACACTTAACCGATAAGATGCCGTCGCGTGGCGACAGCTTCAAATTAATTCATTTCCCTGCCTCTTTTATCTTCGCCTCTTCCACACCACACAATATCCCTCATACCGTCCGCATTGTGGAGCAAAGCCCGCAGTATATCACTGCACCTGGGAGTGCCCACACCCTCCGGGTTACTCCCCTATTCATTCACCTTCCTCCTGGGAGGAAGGTGAACGAATAGCGGGTCTGAGCTGACCAGCTCAGGCCCGCAAGAGGAGCGACGGCTCATCCGGCGGGCACGCGGAGTGGCGCGAGCTAATGGGGCCCTGAACTAAGGGCTCCACCCTAAGAGGAAGTCACCCCACCTCAATACAAATAAATGTTTTCTCTCTCGCTCTCTCTCTCCGCGGAGAAACGCGGCAGCGAGGCGAGGTAAAGCTGCGCGTCGTCAAATTCCGCTATCGCTTCCCTCGCACAGTCAAAATTATTGGTTCGTTCACAGGATCTTCATCACTGCTGCTCTTGTTGACATTCGCACGCCTTCCGCTCGCTCTTGATGGCTTTGAAGACGTCATCGTTCGTGAGTTACGGTTACATCACCGCGTTGTCATCAAACGGCGATGTGTTCGTCAGCCGTCACACCCACTGCTGTGTCACAAGCAGCGTGCGAATAGAACGATCCGCAGAACAGCCGGTGTACAGCCTCCCGCACTGGTCTGCCCTTTCTGCACTGTCCCAGCCACAAAGGCAACGTTGGATCACCTCTTGGGGACCTATTCGGGCCTTCAGGAGGCCCCAGTCCGCGACATGCGCGTCCTTGGCCACCACCCAGGTCGACCACCTGACTTAACGCGCTGGATGAGCGGACCTCTGTACCGGCCGCTCCTGGACTTCATCCAGGAAACAAAGCCGTATCTCTTTATTTAATTTATGCCGTATGGCATACTGGCGCAAATAAAAAAAAGAAAGATTCGCAGAGCAGAGCAGCAGGACGGTAACGCTCGTTGACATCGGCCCGCGTGTCCGCTGAGTGTCTGCGCAGGGCAGTGATGACACTGTTGCGTGGCGTTCGTTGTAAAGTAACACATCAGTCGTGGGGGGGCGCCTGCATTCCTTCGTTACACAGGCAAATTCGTTCTAACTGTCTTCCTCGTAGAGGTCTTCACTATGCATATGAAAGGCCAGGACCTTATCGAACCTTCGTTATACAGGTCCCTTCGTTGTAGAGACGTTCGTTGTGGAGGCGTTCAACTATACCACGCTCGGCCAACTTGTTGGAATTGTGACGTCTTAGCTTGTCATTCCAGAGCGCTCTGGCGAAGCTATGTAAGCCGCAAAACATTTTGATTTAAACCAATGAAGACAAAGAACTCGCAGGAAGACGGAGACATCAAGGGGCCTAAAGTGGGTGGACAGGAGAGCTTCAGCCTGAAGCCGACATTTGGACAAGACTTGTCATCTTCGTGGCTTGGTAGCTAAGCCCCGATTGTAACGTCTATTTACATATCACTCTATCGCCACCTATACAGAGCCCAGTCAGTGCAGCACAGCTTGAACGCTGTGGTTGCGCTATACCTGTTGGAGGGCGCACTGACACGACCTGTCCAAAGTGCGCATAGTCAAGCATAGTCGGTGCTCGCTCAGCTGGCAACGTTCACACCGGAGCAGGCACAACCGAACACTTCAGGGAGTAATTAGTCGCGACGCGAGTATACATACGAGGGAGAGACGCGCGGCTCCAGCGTCCGTTCGCGCTCTTCGTGTTTTTCACCACTCAAATCGCTGGACGCTAGCACCCCTTTCCGGCACGCGAAAATCTGCAGCGTTCCACCCTTTCCTGCTCTCCTCATTTCTTTTGACGCAAAGGCGCGGAGACCCGGCCGCGCGCGCGCCCGACTTCACACCAACGCAAGCGCGTGCGTACTATACGCGGCCCCGGCAGAAACGGCGCGGATTCCAGGTGCGCGCGGGACGCCGCAGTAGCGGGTTCGCATCCGCCTGCTTACCGGCGCTGTCGTCCCGCCGCGGTAGCTACACGAACTGCGAAGGAAGACCGAGAGAGAGAGAGAGAGAGAGAGAGAACGACAACGCAGTGGCAGCGGCGTGAAAGCGGGAGCCTGCGAGCGGTCAGCCGTCGTCACGCCCCACTTGCGAGCTGGGTTGGCGCTGCCGACGCCGCTCGCCACCGCGGCTGCCGATGTGCCGCGGCCATATGGAAGAAGAAGAAGAAGCAGACGGCGACGAGCGAAATGCGCCAGTTTTTCGGCCGAAGAAGACGGGACGGGGGGGGAGGAGAACCGGCAGATCCCGCCGCCCCGGCCGTACGCGGTCGGTCGCTCGACGGGCGCGATGTGTACCGCGCCCATAGTAGTATATGTATAGCGGACGTCACGCCGCCTCGGTGCATGCTCCCTTCCCCTACACGGCTGCTGCTCGTGGCTCCCAAACTGGCCGTGGCCTGGCCTAAAATTATCGGCGGATGGATCGCGGTAAACCTCCTCTGGGTTAATATCTGTGGCTTGTACGGTCTCCCATGCTCTCCGTCTCTCACGACAGGAAGAGCAAGGGAAAACGGTCTTAGAACAACACGAAGAGATGGGCAGCTCATATTGTGTGATACCGTCTTCCATGTACGAGCGAAGTCACAGACACACAACAAACTTTATAGATAGATAGATAGTCACAACCGTGCGAAGTCACGAGATAATAAAGCCAAGGAAAGGATAGCGACAATGATTTGTGCTTTTTATTGAAGTATAGAAATGACAACCTAAAGGAAAATGAAAGTGGAGGGAGAACGTTAGTGGCGTTTCATTTCACGAACGCGGGTTACGCGCAAACGTATGGACGCCGCCAACATGCACAGCGAGCACTACGGCGTCTATAGGCACAAACGGAAAGGACGCGAACGCGACGATTCTCTTCCCCACCTCCAGAGGCCTTCCTCCTCCGGCGCTCGCTTCCCACGCGGCGACAGGCATAATTTCGACGATTTCACAAACGGGCCATCCTCACTTGCGCGTGAAAAAAAAAAGAAATAGGCGGATTCCACGCACTGTGGGAATCAATATAAGCGATGCTTTTTATGATCTTTGCTTTGATTGACGATAATTAGCGGCGACGTTGGCGGCGAATGTGTAATTTCTTCAACGTTTAGTCGAATACGAGAGTGCCGAGTTGATGGTTCACTTTACCTTCCGTGCACGACTGCTGTTTTGTCTGCGTGGTCCGCAGAACGCACATGGAGACGTGCTCGCTTGAGGCATTGTTGTGCCTCATTATTCATAATGTCTGAGAGGGTTGAGCGTTATCATTGCCTCTCATGGCATATCGCATCGTGGTGGAAGTGTTGAACTTTAATTGAATTATTGGGCTGTGCATGATTCAATTAATATCATTCGTATGTGCTCATTGTACACGCACATTCGCGGTCTGCGCCACGCTTCGCTGCCCAGCGAAGACGCTCCTCTACCGCGCTACGCTTTTGTCGGGCCTGGATGTCCTCGACGCCGAGTGCACGCTTTGGAGCCATTTCGCTGGCGCGGGTTGACGCGCTGCTCCAGCATGCGTGACCAGCACGCTGCGCAGAAGCGAGCTACAAGCGCTCTCTTCAGGCTATGAACGATTGTCATGTCTGCACTATATCACAGTCCACCAGCCAACCTCCACGGCCCAGCAGCTGCATTTTGTCGCACAGGAAATCAAGCACAGCACGTGCAATACGTGCAATCTACGCATGCCGGTCCTCGGCGGCGCTGGCCGCGATGCGCGAAGCCGAGCGCCATCTGGTGGCGTCGCATGAAACCGAGTGGCACGCGTGGTAAGGCCATAGCAGCAGCAGCGCCCGGAAAGTCGGGAGAAGAGGCAGAGAAACTTTAATAAATACGTATGCGTGTCAATTAGTATTGCTAGGGGCTCAAGAGATGATTTCTAACTTTTTCGAAATTTTCCAGAGACTTCAGTAGCTCAACTCGTCACTAAACTTAAGCTGTGATGCCATATCTATAATTAAACCCATGACTGTTGTACTGTACTATTTCTTTATTTTTTCTGGTTTATTTTGAATTTCCCCCTCGGTCGTCTCAGGAGGTGAACCGGAAGTGTTACGCAAGAAACAAGAATGTCACTCGATGCTCGCCCCACTAAAAACACCTCGCGATGAAGTTATTGCACATTAGAGCGAGGTATACTCCAGGTAATCTTTGTTCTATAAGAACAAATAATTACGTTTTAAAGCCGACTCCCAGTGACGGCTCCCAACCGAGCTGCCCTGGCAACATCACGGCGTCAACTGTCCCCACCGTTGAGCACCACTGCGCAGTCGCCGTCGCACCGTCATCATCGTGCCGTCGTCGTGCCCGCTTGTGCGAAGCTGCAGCGAGGATGACGCAATGACCGTGACAGAATGAAGACGACAGCGTCACGATATTTGAATCATTACTGCAAAATGACGGCCATGGAATCCCCAAGGCAAAATGACACCGGCTCCGTGAATACGGCGCAATGATGACGACTGTAAGATGGCGGCGTGATGGGGAGGATACGACAACGCAAGTGGCAGCGACAGAGTGAAGGCGGCGGAAGAATGACGATGACGTGACAATGAAGGAATTATGACAACGTCACAAAGGCAATGAAGAGACGACGACGACGACGGCATGATAACGATGGCGTGTTGGTGTCGGAGCCCAGCGGGTATCCAGCGGGGGATGCCCGGATGTACTGCCATTGCCCCCTCCCTTAAGATTTGTGTGCGCAGTTCCAGTCTACGTCACGTGACAAACTCGTGAAGTCCTTTTTTCCCGGCTGTTCCTGTTGTTTTGCTGTTGAAAACAAGAAAGATTGTATGAGTATGGAAGAGAACCGGCCAGCGCGTAAACTGGCCTTAAGAAGAAAGATGGCACAGATGTCGGACTCGGCTCTCTCAGCCAACCAAGGAGGCAAAAAAAGTTAACAAAGTGGAGGGAGAGGGGGAAGGGGGGGAGGCAGACACGATTCACCTAGCTGTTCCGTCCGTTCACCGTGTCCCCCGATGCGTTCACGTGGAGGAAGTTTCAGCGGTGTTGACCATTCTCGATCATATTGGCTGAATATATAGTTACCCTTTCAAAACTGTATGTGTTCACAATGTTTATTATATGCTTATATATGTAAAATAGCTGGTGTACTTTTCATAATTCCGTTTGTTTTCCGTGTCGTATATTGTATTCACTGAAACTTCTTGTACATTGTATGATGTTAGCTGTAACGAGTAACCTGATGCCATTCTTCGTACATTTATCCTTCTTTGATGTACGTAATAACGAGAGGTCTCGCATTCAGTCTCTTGACGACGAGGCCTCGTTGTGTATTTATGTCTTCTTTGAAATGTATACTTCCAATTTACGAAAATAAAATTCAAAGTGAAATAAAATAATCATGAGGCCTTCCAGTCTCTGAAGGTGGAACACCAGCCAAGCTGTTTAGCACTCGACGCGGGTGACACTGAACTTCGAACAAAGGTATGAACGCATTTATTGTCAACGTCGGTGGTCATCATGACGATAGGTACGCACACACATTCTCTCATCACCTCTGTTATTAAATGCGTAAGCATTTCTATCCCTACCCAACGAGAAATTTGTCCGTCACGTAGGACAACGAATGACTCATACCCCCGTTTGAAAAAGAAAGACACGGCCTCACCATTACGACGACAGAAGAAAAGCGAAATTCTACCCTGGAATGATATGGTCGCTTCTGAGCCAGCTGCAGAAGAAGACGGCGACGCTCGAGCCATCGCTCATGATGATAGTCTTTGCTCACGCAGATTTGTTGCCGCACACGAAAAATGCACGCGATCCTAGCCATGAACAGCTTCACTGTAACACTGAAACTGAAAGCTGTTTCAGAGGGGCCTGTTAAGGAACGCGTAATAAAAAAAGAAAAAGCTTTTCCATCGGTCAAAGCCACTTATGCATAAGAGAACGGTGAAATGGGCTAGTTGGAACTGATTCATAATTACTACACCGCCAGCAACGAAGACGAAGCAGAGACGCGAAATCGGACAATCACTCGCATCAGCGCGCGCATTGTAAGAGCTACTCGTGCAAAGAACCGATCGATCGAGCACAAGTAACATTACGACCCGCCGCAGTTGCTTAGTGGCTGTGGTGTTGGGCTGCTATATGCACGAGGTCCCGGGATCGAATCCCGGCCACGGCGGCCGCTATTTCGATGGGGGCGAGAAAGCAAAAACACCCGTGAATTTTAAGGCACGTTAAAAAAACCCAGGCAGCCGAAAATTTCCGGAATCGCCCCCCCCCCCCCCCCCCCCTCCCCACGGTGGGCCGCATAATCAGATCGTGGTTTCGATGCGTAATTCAGTAATGTTCCCTCCCAAAGATGCTATAGCACGGGAATTAAGGCTGGCACCTTGTATAAACAAGAAGTTACAGTGACGTTTCACTTGGTGAACGCGGGTTACGGGCAAGGCTAAGGACGCGGACAGCATGAGCAGCTGCTTTCGATTATGTGTGCGCCGAACCACAAAGGGAAAGGGATCGAACGCTGCGATTCTCTTCTTCACCTTCAGGCGCCTTCCTCCTCCGGCGCTCGCTTGCCTCGTGGCGACAGACATAATTTCGATGATTTGATAGACTTCACTTGCGCGTGAAGAAAAAAAAATGAAATCGGCGGATCCCACGCATTGTGGGAGTCAATATAAGCCAAACTTTCTATGCTCTCTGCTTTGATTGGCGATAATAAGCGGTGACGTTAGCGGCGAATTTGTAATTTCTTCAACGTTTAGTCCAATACGGGAGTGACGAGTTGGTGGTTCACGTTACCTTACGTGCACCACTGCTGGTTTGTCTGCGTGCTCCGCAGAACGCACAAGGAGAAATGCTTCCTTGAGGTGTTCTTGTGCCTCATTATTCATAAAGTCTGAGAGGGTTGAGCATTATGATTGCTTCACATGACACATCGCATCGTGGCGGAAGTGTTGAATTTTAATTGAATTATGTGGCTGTAGACGATTCAATTATTATCATTCGTATGTACACATTGTACACACACATTCGCGGTCTGCGCCACGCTTCGCTGCGCAGCGAATACGCTCCTGTTCCGCGCGACGCTTTTGTCGGGCCTGGATGTCCTCGTTGCCCAGTGCACGCTTTGGGGCCATTTTGCTGGCGCTGGTTTACGCGCTCCTCCTGCATGCGTGACCAGCACGCTGCGCAGAAGCGAGCTCCAAGCGATATCTTCAGGCTATGGACGATTGTGATGGCTGCACTATATCACAGCCCACCAGCCAACCTCCACGGCCCAGCAACTGCATTTTTGCCGCATAGTAAAGCAAGCACAGCACGTGCAATACGTGCAATCTACGCATGCTGGTCCTCGGCGGCGCTGGCGGCGATGCGCCAAGCCGAGCGCCACCTGGTGGCGTCGCATGAAACCCAGTGGCACGCGTGGTAAGATCATAGCAGCAGCAGCGCCCGGAAAGTCGGGAGAAGAGGCAGAGAAAGGTTCGCTTTAATAAAGACGTATGCGAGTCAGTTAGTATTGCAAAATAAAGAAAAAAAAAGAGTCAGTTAGTATTGCTAGGGGCTCAAGACGTGCGTGTACTTTTCGTTAAATGAGGTTTCAGCAAGCGACCCCCGTATGCTGACCACAATGACAGACGTATTGCATCAAAAGAGACCGTTTCAGGCATATTTATCTTGCTTGCTGATTTGTTATTTTAAAGGATATGAAGTAATCATAAAAATGAATGTCCCCAATCTCTGCCATTAACTTTGCTTGCACAGAAAATTCGGAATGAAGAAGAAATTTGCAGACCAGCCAGAGCAAGTTCGGGAGCTTTTCAAGATGTCGTAGATTAACAGTCTTGGGATACCCGGCTCCGTTGCGCGTTTTGTTCCTGGCTTTGCCTTATGTGACATTGCATTTTCTTAACATTCTTGTTAATTAGCGAAGGAAGTACGAGTTGCGCGCGCTGCTCATACGTACAGGTGGTTGTGCTAGGGTTGTTGGTGAACTAGGATAGAGCGGGGAACCCCCGAACGCAGGAATGCCTGGACAAAAATCTATCGCGCGACACGTAAGATACATGAAAGCAACCGACAACGACTGCGCGCTATCACCATCTCCGTGGTCATACGGTCGTTTCGGGGCTCCCACGCGGACGGCATTGCTGAACAACGCCAAGACCGTTCACTGACGCACCCGCATGCAGAGTCTCCCAGACGGCCTCTAACGTGGAGCCGGTGAAATGCGACGGGAGAAGCAACAATTACGCATTGTTGAAAGAAGACAAAAAAAATGGCTGTGGCTTAGCTAAGGTTAAGCCCAGGATGCGAAGCATACTAGCCTTTATTTTAGTTGTTGAACCACTGTTTAGCCTGGTGAACTGCTGTTGCTTGGCTATATTTGGTTCGGCTAGACGAAGAAACAACTCATGCAGGCGAGCGCACGAGCTGAGACTCGGCTATGTAGCTATGCGGCCGCAAGCGAGCGCACGAGTGGAGCCTCCGGTTTTGCAGCTGTTGTGACGTCATATGGCAGCTACGCGGCCGCGCGCGGCGCAGCAAGGAAGAGCGTGGTTGTGCGGCTAGTATGCTTCGCTTAAAATGGTAGGCGACCCTAATCTTTGGCTTAGGTGTCTCTCGGTGACACTCGCACCTCGGCGTTGGTGTTCTGTAGGTTAACTTTAGGCAAACGCTACGCGCGAACCTAACTCGGAAGTTTTCCATTAAATGACCGGTTAAATATCAGGCAACCTTTCCTTTGTAACGTCATTACTTTCTACTTCCCTTTTTTCAGGAAATTCGCCAACGTCGTGTTCATGTGGTGGGTTTCCAAAGTCGACGACTCCGTGTTTTGGTGAGCGGTAATCAGTGAGTTCTAATTTATGCTAGTTATTCCAGACACTTCATTAACTCATCCTGTCCCTTCTTTCTGATTTATCTGATAATTTTTTTTCTGATTTATCTTGAATTCCGTCCCTGGTCGTCTCGGTGATATTTAATTAGTTCAAATAATTCCAGAGACTTCAGTAGCTCACCTCGTCACTAAACTTAAGCTCTGACAACTTATCTACAACGAAACCCACGAATTTTGTGTCGTACTATCTTTTTCTATTTTTTTCTGATTTATGTTGAATTTCCTCCTCGGTCGTTTTAGGAGGTCAACCGGAAGTGTTGCGCCAGAAACAAGAATGTCACTCGATGCTCGTCCCGCTAAAAACACCTCGCGATGAAGTTATTGCACACTACAATGAAGTATACTCAAGGTAAGCTTTGTTTTACAACAACGAATAATTACGTTTTAAGGAAGACTCTTAGTGACGGCTCCCACCCGAGCTGCCCTGGCAGCATCACGGCGTCAACTTTTCCCACCGTTGAGCAGCACTGCGCAGTTGTCGTCGCACCGTCATCATCGTGCCGTCGTCGTGCCCGCTTGTGCGAAGCTGCGGCGAGGATGACGCAATGAAAGCGACAGAATGAAGACGACAGCGTCACGATATTTGAATCACTACGGCAAAATGAAGGCCATGGAACCCCCAAGGCAAAATGACAGCGGCTCCGTGAATACGGCGCAATGATGACGGCTGTAAGATGGCGGCGTGATGGGGAGGATACGACAACGCAAGTGGCAGCGACAGAGTGAAGGCGGCGGAAGAATGACGATGACGTGACAATGAAGGAATTATGACAACGTCACGAAGGCAGTGAAGTGACGACGAAGATGACGGCATCATAACGATGGCGTGTTGGTGTCGGAGCCCAGCGCCGATCCAGCGGCGGATGCCCGGATGTACTGACGCTGCGACCCCCCCACCCACTCACTTAAATTCGTGTGCGCAGTTCCAGTGTACGTCACGTGACAAACTCGTGAAGTCCTTTTTTTCCCGGCTGTTCCTGTTGTTTTGCTGTTGAAAACAAGAAAGATTGTATGAGTATGGAAGAGAACCGGCCAGCGCGTAAACTGGCCTTAAGAAGAAAGATGGCACAGATGTCGGACTCGGCTCTCTCAGCCAACCAACGAGAAAAGAAAAGTTAATAAAGTGGAGCCAGAGCGGGGAGAGGGAGAGGCACACACACCATGCACCTAGCTGCTCTGTCCGTGCACGGTGTCCCCCGATGGATTCACGTGGAGGAAGTTTCAACGGTGTTGACCATTCTCAATCGTATTGGCTGAATATATAGTTACCCTTTCAAAACTGTATGTGTTCACAATGTTTAATATATGCTTACATACGTAAAATAGATGGTGCACTTTTCATAATTCCGTTTGTTTTCCGTGTTCTATATTGCATTCACTGAAACTGCTTGTATATTGTACGGTGTTAGCTGTTACGAGTAACCTGATGCCATTCTTCGTACATTTATTCTTCTTTGATGTACGTATTAACGAGAGGTCTCGCATTCAGTCCTTTGACTACGAGGCCTCGTTGTGTATTTATGTCTTCTTTGAAATGTATACTTCCAATTTGCGAAAATAAAATTCAAAGTGAAATAAAATAATCATGAGGCCTTCCGGTCTCTGAAGGTGGAACACCAGCCAAGCTGTTTAGCACTCGACGCGGGTGACACTGAACTTCGAACAAAGGTATGAACGCATTTATTGTCAACGTCGGTGGTCATCATGACGATAGGTACGCACACACATTCTCTCATCACCTCTGTTATTAAATGCGTAAGCATTTCTATCCCTACCCAACGAGAAATTTGTCCGTCACGTAGGACAACGAATGACTCATACCCCCGTTTGAAAAAGAAAGACACGGCCTCACCATTACGACGACAGAAGAAAAGCGAAATTCTACCCTGGAATGATATGGTCGCTTCTGAGCCAGCTGCAGAAGAAGACGGCGACGCTCGAGCCATCGCTCATGATGATAGTCTTTGCTCACGCAGATTTGTTGCCGCACACGAAAAATGCACGCGATCCTAGCCATGAACAGCTTCACTGTAACACTGAAACTGAAAGCTGTTTCAGAGGGGCCTGTTAAGGAACGCGTAATAAAAAAAGAAAAAGCATTTCCATCGGTCAAAGCCACTTATGCATAAGAGAACGGTGAAATGGGCTAGTTGGAACTGATTCATAATTACTACACCGCCAGCAACGAAGACGAAGCAGAGACGCGAAATCGGACAATCACTCGCATCAGCGCGCGCATTGTAAGAGCTACTCGTGCAAAGAACCGATCGATCGAGCACAAGTAACATTACGACCCGCCGCAGTTGCTTAGTGGCTGTGGTGTTGGGCTGCTATATGCACGAGGTCCCGGGATCGAATCCCGGCCACGGCGGCCGCTATTTCGATGGGGGCGAGAAAGCGAAAACACCCGTGAATTTTAAGGCACGTTAAAAAAACCCAGGCAGCCGAAAATTTCCGGAATCGCCCCCCCCCCCCCTCCCCACGGTGGGCCGCATAATCAGATCGTGGTTTCGATGCGTAATTCAGTAATGTTCCCTCCCAAAGATGCGATAGCACGGGAATTAAGGCTGGCACCTTGTATAAACAAGAAGTTACAGTGACGTTTCACTTGGTGAACGCGGGTTACGGGCAAGGCTAAGGACGCGGACAGCATGAGCAGCTGCTTCCGATTATGTGTGCGCCGAACCACAAAGGGAAAGGGATCGAACGCTGCGATTCTCTTCTTCACCTTCAGGCGCCTTCCTCCTCCGGCGCTCGCTTGCCTCGCGGCGACAGACATAATTTCGATGATTTGATAGACTTCACTTGCGCGTGAAGAAAAAAAAATGAAATCGGCGGATCCCACGCATTGTGGGAATCAATATAAGCCAAACTTTCTATGCTCTCTGCTTTGATTGGCGATAATAAGCGGTGACGTTAGCGGCGAATTTGTAATTTCTTCAACGTTTAGTCCAATACGGGAGTGACGAGTTGGTGGTTCACGTTACCTTACGTGCACCACTGCTGGTTTGTCTGCGTGCTCCGCAGAACGCACAAGGAGAAATGCTTCCTTGAGGTGTTCTTGTGCCTCATTATTCATAAAGTCTGAGAGGGTTGAGCATTATGATTGCTTCACATGACACATCGCATCGTGGCGGAAGTGTTGAATTTTAATTGAATTATGTGGCTGTAGATGATTCAATTATTATCATTCGTATGTACACATTGTACACACACATTCGCGGTCTGCGCCACGCTTCGCTGCGCAGCGAATACGCTCCTGTTCCGCGCGACGCTTTTGTCGGGCCTGGATGTCCTCGTTGCCCAGTGCACGCTTTGGGGCCATTTTGCTGGCGCTGGTTTACGCGCTCCTCCTGCATGCGTGACCAGCACGCTGCGCAGAAGCGAGCTCCAAGCGATATCTTCAGGCTATGGACGATTGTGATGGCTGCACTATATCACAGCCCACCAGCCAACCTCCACGGCCCAGCAACTGCATTTTTGCCGCATAGTAAAGCAAGCACAGCACGTGCAATACGTGCAATCTACGCATGCTGGTCCTCGGCGGCGCTGGCGGCGATGCGCCAAGCCGAGCGCCACCTGGTGGCGTCGCATGAAACCCAGTGGCACGCGTGGTAAGATCATAGCAGCAGCAGCGCCCGGAAAGTCGGGAGAAGAGGCAGAGAAAGGTTCGCTTTAATAAAGACGTATGCGAGTCAGTTAGTATTGCAAAATAAAGAAAAAAAAAAGAGTCAGTTAGTATTGCTAGGGGCTCAAGACGTGCGTGTACTTTTCGTTAAATGAGGTTTCAGCAAGCGACCCCCTTATGCTGACCACAATGACAGACGTATTGCATCAAAAGAGACCGTTTCAGGCATATTTATCTTGCTTGCTGATTTGTTATTTTAAAGGATATGAAGTAATCATAAAAATGAATGTCCCCAATCTCTGCCATTAACTTTGCTTGCACAGAAAATTCGGAATGAAGAAGAAATTTGCAGACCAGCCAGAGCGAGTTCGGGAGCTTTTCAAGATGTCGTAGATTAACAGTCTTGGGATACTCGGCTCCGTTGCGCGTTATGTTCCTGGCTTTGCCTTATGTGACATTGCATTTTCTTAACATTCTTGTTAATTAGCGAAGGAAGTACGAGTTGCGCGCGTTGCTCATACGTACAGGTGGTTGTGCTACGGTTGTTGGTGAACTAGGATAGAGCGGGGAACCCCCGAACGCAGGAATGCCTGGACAAAAATCTATCGCGCGACACCTAAGATACATGAAAGCAACCGACAACGACTGCGCGCTATCACCATCTCCGTGGTCATACGGTCGTTTCGGGGCTCCCACGCGGACGGCATTGCTGAACAACGCCAAGACCGTTCACTGACGCACCCGCATGCAGAGTCTCCCAGACGGCCTCTAACGTGGAGCCGGTGAAATGCGACGGGAGAAGTAACAATTACGCATTGTTGAAAGAAGACAAAAAAAAAATGGCTGTGGCTTAGCTAAGGTTAAGCCCAGGATGCGAAGCATACTAGCCTTTATTTTAGTTGTTGAACCACTGTTTAGCCTGGTGAACTGCTGTTGCTTGGCTATATTTGGTTCGGCTAGACGAAGAAACAACTCATGCAGGCGAGCGCACGAGCCGAGACCCGGCTATGTAGCTACGCGGCCGCAAGCGAGCGCACGAGTGGAGCCTCCGCTTTTGCAGCTGTTATGACGTCATATGGTAGCTACGCGGCCGCGCGCGGCGCAGCAAGGAAGAGCGTGGTTGTGCGGCTAGTATGCTTCGCATAAAATGGTAGGCGACCCTAATCTTTGGCTTAGGTGTCTCTCGGTGACACTCGCACCTCGGCGTTGGTGTTCTGTAGGTTAACTTTAGGCAAACGCTACGCGCGAACCTAACTCGGAAGTTTTCCATTAAATGACCGGTTAAATATCACGCAACCTTTCCTTTGTAACGTCATTACTTTCTACTTCCCTTTTTTCAGGAAATTCGCCAACGTCGTGTTCATGTGGTGGGTTTCCAAAGTCGACGACTCCGTGTTTTGGTGAGCGGTAATCAGTGAGTTCTAATTTATGCTAGTTATTCCAGACACTTCATTAACTCATCCTGTCCCTTCTTTCTGATTTATCTGATAATTTTTTTTTATGATTTATCTTGAATTCCGTCCCTGGTCGTCTCGGTGATATTTAATTAGTTCAAATAATTCCAGAGACTTCAGTAGCTCACCTCGTCACTAAACTTAAGCTCTGACAACTTATCTACAACGAAACCCACGAATTTTGTGTCGTACTATCTTTTTCTATTTTTTTCTGATTTATGTTGAATTTCCTCCTCGGTCGTTTTAGGAGGTCAACCGGAAGTGTTGCGCCAGAAACAAGAATGTCACTCGATGCTCGTCCCGCTAAAAACACCTCGCGATGAAGTTATTGCACACTACAATGAGGTATACTCAAGGTAAGCTTTGTTTTACAACAACGAATAATTACGTTTTAAGGAAGACTCTTAGTGACGGCTCCCACCCGAGCTGCCCTGGCAGCATCACGGCGTCAACTTTTCCCACCGTTGAGCAGCACTGCGCAGTTGTCGTCGCACCGTCATCATCGTGCCGTCGTCGTGCCCGCTTGTGCGAAGCTGCGGCGAGGATGACGCAATGAAAGCGACAGAATGAAGACGACAGCGTCACGATATTTGAATCACTACGGCAAAATGAAGGCCATGGAACCCCCAAGGCAAGATGACAGCGGCTCCGTGAATACGGCGCAATGATGACGGCTGTAAGATGGCGGCGTGATGGGGAGGATACGACAACGCAAGTGGCAGCGACAGAGTGAAAGCGGCGGAAGAGATGACGATGACGTGACGGCGAAGGAATTATGACAACGTCACGAAGGCAGTGAAGTGACGACGAAGATGACGGCATCATAACGATGGCGTGTTGGTGTCGGAGCCCAGCGCCGATCCAGCGGCGGATGCCCGGATGTACTGACGCTGCGACCCCCCCACCCACACTCCCTTAAATTCGTGTGCGCAGTTCCAGTGTACGTCACGTGACAAACTCGTGAAGTCCTTTTTTTCCCGGCTGTTCCTGTTGTTTTGCTGTTGAAAACAAGAAAGATTGTATGAGTATGGAAGAGAACCGGCCAGCGCGTAAACTGGCCTTAAGAAGAAAGATGGCACAGATGTCGGACTCGGCTCTCTCAGCCAACCAACGAGAAAAGAAAAGTTAATAAAGTGGAGCCAGAGGGGGGAGAGAGGGAGGCACACACACACCATGCACCTAGCTGCTCTGTCCGTGTACGGTGTCCCCCGATGGATTCACGTGGAGGAAGTTTCAACGGTGTTGACCATTCTCAATCATATTGGCTGAATATATAGTTACCCTTTCAAAACTGTATGTGTTTACAATGTTTAATATATGCTTACATATGTAAAATAGATGGTGCACTTTTCATAATTCCGTTTGTTTTCCGTGTTCTATATTGCATTCACTGAAACTGCTTCTATATTGTACGGTGTTAGCTGTTACGAGTAACCTGATGCCATTCTTCGTACATTTATTCTTCTTTGATGTACGTATTAACGAGAGGTCTCGCATTCAGTCCTTTGACTACGAGGCCTCGTTGTGTATTTATGTTTTCTTTGAAATGTATACTTCCAATTTGCGAAAATAAAATTCAAAGTGAAATAAAATAATCATGAGGCCTTCCGGTCTCTGAAGGTGGAACACCAGCCAAGCTGTTTAGCACTCGACGCGGGTGACACTGAACTTCGAACAAAGGTATGAACACATTTATTGTCAACGTCGGTGGTCATCATGACGATAGGTACGCACACACATTCTCTCATCACCTCTGTTATTAAATGTGTAAGCATTTCCATCCCTACCCAACGAGAAATTTGTCCGTCACGTAGGACAACGAATGACTCATACCCCTGTTTGAAAAAGAAAGACACGGCCTCACCATTACGACGACAGAAGAAAAGTGAAATTCTACCCTGGAATGCTCAAGGGCTTCTGAGCCAGCTGTGGAAGAAGACTACGACGCTCGAGCCATCGCTCATGATTATAGTCTTTGCTCACGCAGATTTGTTCTCGGACACGAAAAATGCACTTGATCCTAGCCATGAACAGCTTCACTGTAAAACTGAAACTAAAAGCTGTTTCAGAGGGGCCTGTTAAGGAAAGCGTAAAAAAAAGAAAAGAAAAAGCTTTTCCCTCGGTCAAAGCCACTTATGCATAAGAGAACGGTGAAATGGGCTACTTGGAACTGATTCGTAATTACTACAGCGCCAGCAACGAAGACGAAGCTGAGACGCGAAATCGGACACTCACTCGCATCTGGGCGCGTATTGTAAGAGCTACTCGTGCCACGCACCATTCGATCGAGCACAAGTAAGATTCCGACCCGACGCAGTTGCTTAGTGGCTGTGGTGTTGGGCTGCTAAGCACGAGGTCCCGGGATCGAATCCCGGCCACGGCGGCCGCATTTGTGATGGGGGCGAGAAAGCGAAAACACCCGTGAATTTTAAGGCACGTTAAAAAAACCCAGGCAGCCGAAAATTTCCGGAATCGCCCCCCCCCCCCCCCCCCCCCCCCCCCCCACGGTGTGCCTCATAATCAGATCGTGGTTTCGATGCGTAATTCAGTAATGTTCCGTCCCAAAGATACGATAGCACGGGAATTAAGGCAGGCACCTTGTATAAACAAAAAGTTACAGTGACGTTTCACTTCGTGCACGCGGGTTACGGGCAAGGCTAAGGACGCGGACAGCATGAGCAGCTGCTTCCGATTATGTTTGCGCCGAACCACAAATGGAAAGGGATCGAACGTGGCGATTCTCTTCCTCCTCCGGCGCTCGCTTCCCTCGCGGCGACAGACATAATTTCGATGATTTCACAGACTTCACTTGCGCGTGAAGAAAAAAAATTAAATCGGCGGATACCGCGCATTGTGGGAATCAATATAAGCCAAATTTTTTATGCTCTCTGCTTTGATTGGCGATAGTAAGCGGTGACGCTAGCGGCGAATGTGTAATTTCTTCAACGTTTACTCCAATACGAGAGTGACGACTTGATGGTTCACTTTCCCTTGCGTGCACCACTGCTGTTTTGTCTGCGTAGTCCGCAGAACGCACAGGGAGGCGTACTCGCTTGAGGCATTGTTGTGCCTCATTATTCATAATGCCTGAATGGTTTGAGCGTTATCATTGCCTCTCATGGCACATCGCATCGTGGCGGAAGTGTTGAATTTTAATTGAATTATGGGGCTGTACATGATTCAATTAATATCATTCGTATGTACACATTGTACACACACATTCGCGGTCTGCGCCACGCTTTGCTGCGCAGCGAAGACGCTCCTGTTCCGCGCTACGCTTCTGTCGGGCCTGGATATATCCTCTATGCCGAGTGCACGCTTTGGAGCCATTTTGCTGGCACGGGTTGACGCGCTGCTCCAGCATGCGTGACCAGCACGCTGCGCAGAAGCGAGCTGCAAGCGCTCTCTTCAGGCTATGAACGATTCTCATGTGTGCGCTATATCACAGCCCACCAGGCAACTTCCACGGCCCAGCACCTGCATTTTTGCCGCATAGTAAAGCAAGCACAGCACGTGCAATACGCGCAATCTGCGCATCTCGACCCGCGACGGCGCTGGCCGCGATGCGAGAAGCCGAGCGCCATCTGGTGGCGTCGCATGAAACCCAGTGGCACGCGTGGTAAGATCGTAGCAGCAGCAGCGCCCGGAAAGTCGGGAGAAGAGGCAGAGAAAGGTTAGCTTTAATACAGATGTATGCGAGTCAGTTAGTATTCCTAGGCGCTCAAGACGTGCGTGTAGTTTTCGTTAAATGGGGTTTCAGCAAGAGACCCCCCTATGCTGACCACAATGACAGACGTATGGCATCAAAAGAGACCGTTTCAGCCATATTTACCTGGCTTGCTGATTTTTTATTTTAAAGGACATTAAGTAATAATAAAAATTAATATACCTAACATCTATCCATTAATTCTTTTTGCACTCCAAATAAGGTATGAAAAAGAAATTTGCAGACTATCCAGACCAGGTCCGGGGGCTTTTCAAGGTGTCGTATAATAACACTGTGCACATATTCGGCTCCATTGCGGAAGAACCTCTCTGCCCTGAATTCTTTGTGAACCTTCTTGTTCGTTAGCGAATGAAGCACGAGTTGCGCGTCTTGGTCATACGTATAGGTGGTTGTACTACGGTAGTTAGTGAACCAGGATAGTGCGGGGAACCCCCGAACGCCGGAATGCCTGGACACAAATCTGTCGCTCCACACGTAAGATACATGAAAGCGAAGCTGTATAAGCGACTTCTCACACTCTTCACAAGTACTAAGGGTCTGTCTGTTATCAGTTCTGATCACGTTTCAACAACCGACGACGACTGCGCGCTATCACCGTCTCCGTGGTCATACGGTCGTTTCGGGGCTCCCACGCGGACGGCATTGCTGAACAACGCCACGACCGTTCACTGACGCAGTCGCATGCAGAGTCTCCCAGAGGACCTCTAACGTGGAGCCGGTGAAATGCGACGGGAGAAGCAACAACTACGCATTGTTGGAAAAAGAAAAAACAAAATGGTACGCGACCCTAATCATTGCCTTGGGTATTTCTCGGTGGCACTCGCACCTCGGCATTGGTTTTCTTTAGGTTAACTTCAGGCGAACGCAACGCACGAACCGAACTCGGAAGTTTTCCATTAAATGACCGGTTAAATATCAGATTACCTTTCCTGTGTAACGTCATTACTTTCTACTTCCCCGTTTCCAGGAATTTCGCCAACGTCGTGTTCACGCGGTGGGTTTCCAAAGTCTACGACTCCGTGTTTTGGTGAGCGGTAATCAGTGAGTTGTAATTTATACTAATTATTCCAGACACATCAGTAACTCACCTTGTCACTAAGCTTATGCTCTTATATGATATCTATACCGAAAACTGTGGATTTCGTACTGTACTGTTTTTTTTCTGATTTATCTTGAATTTCGTCCCCGGTCGTGTGAGTGATCTCTAATTAGCTCTAATTATTCCAGAGACTTCAGTAACTCAACTCGCCACTAAACTTAAGCTCTGATGTCATATCTATAATTAAACCCATGAGTTTTGTACTGTACTATTTTTTTCTTATTTATTTTTACTTTCCTTCTCGGTCGTCTCAGGAGGCGAACCGGAAGTGTTGCGCAAGAAACAAGAATGTCACTCGATGCCCGTCCCACTAAATACACCTCGCGATTACAGTGAAGTAGACACATACACAGATTACACATTACAGTGAGGTACACTCAAGGCAAGCTTTGTTTTATAACAACGAATAATTACGTTTTACAGCTGACTCTTAGTGACGGCTCCCGGCCGAGCTGCCCTGGCATCATTATGGTGACAACTTTCCCCACCGTTGAGCACTACTGCGCAGTCGTCGTCACACCTTGTTCGTCGTGCCGTCGTCGTGCCCAGTTGTGCGAAGCTGCGGCGAGGATGACGCAATTACCGCAACGTATTGAAGACGAAAGCGTCACAATATTTGAATTACTACGGCAAAATGACGGCCATGGAACGACTACGGCAAAATGACAGCGGTTCTGTGACTCCCGCGTAATCATGACGGCTGTAAGATGGCGGCGTGATGGTGAGGATACGACAACGCAAGTGGCAGCGACAGAGTGAAGGCGGCGGAAGAATGACGTCATGAAGGCAACAATGGCGTGTTGTTGTCGGAGCCCTGCGCGCATCCAGCGGGCGTTGCCCGGATGTACTGTCACTCTCCCCCCCCCCCCCCCCCCTCCGCTCCTTTAAGATTTGTGTGTGCAGTTCCAGTGTACGGCACGTGACAAACTCGTGAACTCCGTTTTTCCGGCTGTTCCTGTTCTTTTGCTTTTGAAAACAAGAACGATTGAATGAGTATCGAAGAGAACCGGCCGGCGGCGTGAACTGGCCTTAAAGAGAGAAAGCTGGCACAGATGTCGGGCTCGGGGTTCTCAGTCAAACAACGAGGCATAAAAAGTTAATAAAGTGGAGGGAGAGGGGGAGGCAGACTCGATGCACCTAGCTGCTCTGTACAGGGTGTCCCCCGGTGCATTCACGTGGACGGAGTTTCAACGGGTGCTGACCATGTTGGCTCATATTTGTTGAATAGATAGTTAATCTTTAAAACATCTATGTGTTTACAGTGTTTATCGTATGCTTACATATGTAACATAGATGGCGCACTTTTCATAAATGCGTTTGTTTTAAGTTACGGTGACATGTTTGAGAAGTTACAGTGACGTTTCACTCCGTGAACGCGGGTTACGCGAAAGCGTACGGACGACGCAAACATCAACATGAACCTACAACTTTTGGATTCTGTAGCGCTTGGCGGTTCCGCGGTGCCTATTATTACTATTATTATTATTATTATTACTATTATTATTATTACTATTATTATTATTTAACAATACTGCTAATCTCACACGAGATTATAGCAGGGAGGACGCATGCGTGAGTGCAGTGCAAGATCGACACAAAGGCGGTCATGTATTCCCCGCGAAGAGCGGCCCGAAAAGGAAGAAGGGACACCTCACGTGTCTTAAAGAGGAAATTCGCTGGTGCCGTGTCTGTTCAGAAAGATCCCCTCGCTCAATTGTTGCGGCCTGTTTACCTTATTGGCACGATAAAAAGGAAATGAATTTGCATGGGAACACAGCGCGCCAGCAACGTACATACCCCTACACATTTATGGGTGTAGTTAAGCGAAGAAAAAGCGAGTTCGCCGCTTTTTTATCACTGCATAACGCCTTCACAATGTGCCTATCAGAAGAACACGTGATTGTAACATAACTCCCAAATTATCTGCTCGAATAAAGATGTCGATATAATATGCAGCAGCGACGTCAAGTCACTCCAGTCGCATCAAACGAAACCAGATTCGGCCGGTACATTAGCTGGCTCACCGGCAGCTCCAAAACCGAATACAAGCGTTAATTGAAACGCGCACTGAAAGAAAAAAAAAGAAAAATTGTCAACAGGACAATCTTTGCAGGCGTGATGGCAAGAGGGCGACTCCTCGGCGCCATTGCGCATATAACGAACTGGTCGAGTCACTCAGCGCTGCCGCAGCCAGGAAGCGGTCTGGCTTTCCGAGCCTCCAGTCATCATGCGACTGCATAACATGCACTGTAGAGCCTGGAATTGCCAAGAGGCGCCGTTCTCATTTCTTCCGACTTCGCGTCTCAATTTGCGCCGATAACGCCTATGCCTAAGACAAGTCTCGCGAATGTTTCGCGGGACCCAAATGTCCGGTGCGGTAATACTTTGCGCGCTTCGACGAAGCAGCGGGCGGTGATCGAGGGGAGGAACGATTATAGGGCACCCGCCTAATATATATATATATATATTATGGTTTAGTTACCGGCGCGCATGACCGCATTACTTTAAATCTTGTACCTCGAGATAGTGAGCTCGATACCGATCTCTCTTTTTTTTTTTTCTACTCTTTTCGTTCGCGCCCAAGAATTCGGCCAACACGGTGCAGACAGACAGGCAAGCACCCTGTTGCTGAGCCGAGCTATGCAGTAGGTTTTGTCGAAGCGGAACGTAGCACGGGTGTTCGCTTTCTCGTTTATACGTGCTCGCTTACAAGCGATAGCGACAACAAATATTACGGCGGGGGACAGCACTTAAGACTAGCTTTGCCATTTCTTACGGCATTTGTACCGTCGAACGCACGCGCCTGAGTTTCTTCCGTTTTGCGGCTGGCCTCGGCGCATGTCGAAGTCTGGTGCACCGTATCTCCGGTGCCGCAAGGCCTATACCAGTGTCTCGCAGCGGCCGCCTTGACCATTAGTCCGAGTCGAACGTTAATTGCCCCGAGGCACGAAATAAACAAAAGAAAGAATGAAGAACTCCCTCAGTGCGGCTCCAATTTGAATATTTTCCGAGGGTAGGTGCGTAGGCACCAACTGCAAGCTGCGAGAAGCCCGCGTGCAGTCGCCTTAGGCATTTATGCGGCCAGTTATTGCGTTGCGGCCAAAGTCCAAGCGATCCACGCGCTGTCACAAACGGTTTGGCCATTCGGCAAAGCATGGACCGACCGGCGAATGTGTCGTATTATTTGGCGTGCTGGAAACGGGATGTTAGGCGCTGAACCGTCAAAAGCGACAGTACATGTTACCTGTCGTTTCGCCGCACATTGCGGTTATTTCTATACCGACTGACGACGCCAAGCGGAAGGATGGGGAAAAAAAGGTCTATTACGAAGGCTTAAAGTGTGAGACGATCGCTACTGTAGTTTAGAGGGGCATTGTGCGAAAGTAAAGTAAGCTGCTCACTTAATTCGTTTACTTCTGCAAAACAAAGCTGAGTATTGACTGCCCCCTGGAATGTTTACAATATCTGATGGAGTTCGCGGATATAAATATACTCCGGACACTTACGAAGAATGCTTTATCCTCATCGGTGCTGTGATTGCACGTTAAATTGCTCTCCCGTGCTCAGCCTTCTGTTAAAGGAATGTACAAGTATACAAAAAAAGAGAAAAACATTGCCGACAAAACTCGTATTTAGCCGCAAGCAATGCTGATCAGATGATGTCATTTACTTTCCGTCTAATGGCGCAAAGAAATAGCCAAACCCAGTGAGAGGAACAAAGCGCTCGCGAATAATCCATAGTTTAGCAGGCACTCATTGCAGAGAAACCCGTTCCTTCACACGCCGAGGCCAGCTGGTCAGTCTTCGATTTCCATAAGTGAACTTCCGACCCCTAAATCCATTCGTATTGACCCCAACGCTTACACGCTCGGCCCCGAGATGATCGAAAAAGCTGTTCGCGCTCAATTTGTCGACGCGACGCAGACGGAGCCGTGCGAATACAAGCGTGACCAAGTCATGCAGCTTAGAGGCCGTGTGGGGCGAGGAATTAATGTCTCTCTCCCTAAACGCAAATGTTCCATTACCTCATACTAAAACGTTCTATCCGGAGATCGGACGAGTACTCTCAAGAATACATGCAGAACACTACAACGAAGAGAGGGGATTTTTTTTTATCAGACAAACAACGAATCCACATCTTTCCGACACATACGTTATAGGCTCCACCGTATCTTCGACTCGGTGACGAGTCGATGGGGATTTATCTTTCGACCACGTATACAGGCGTGCAACCGTGGACGCAACGGCAAGGAAACCGAGAGCAACTTTCTTGTCCCTGTTGCTTCCGCGTTTCCTACACGCTTACCATAATTCTATAACGCGTGACGAGGCGTACGCGTTCACGTCACAGCAGTCGCTCGTTACGTCAGAAGGAATGACGGAATGGTACAAACTCTCAAAAATCGTCATCAGTGTTACTGCCACTGTGTGCGACGACGTAGCATATGCCTACACGCGCCATCGACACTTACGCGCCTATGTACTTAATTTCATGGGTACCGACATGACGCAACAGCCGGGTCAAGTCATCTCGCGCACTGCAGCGAATGTTACCGCAGATGATCGCGAACGTCAGATAACCAGCCTCACAGCTCGAGCTTGGCGTTGCGAGTAACATGACCGGTAAGTGCATTAGGAGCGGCTGCCTGCACACAAACGTGACTGCTTGTCAAACATCCGCGCGGGAAGACAAAGAACCCCATTGTCCTATCCCTTGTATAGCTTTGCTTACCCTTCGTGCGAACGTTTGTCATGGCTCGCCAATGAAATATACTCCATCGACAGGAGGTGAGGCCCTTTTCGTTATCTGATATGTGTACGGCTCGGGACTCTTACCGTCGATGGTGCCTCTGCATGCGCATGCGTCCTATATACATATTGCGAAATACTCGAGCCTAACGGGCGGCCTCGCGGTTCCGATTCTCCGAAAACGAACAACTCCGCCCCTAATGGCTTTAGAGACTCCGAATTTTGTTTTCGTTTGGATTTTTTCTTCTTCAGCAGTACGGCGTTTATGCAATGGATTGTTTCAAACGATACGCACAGTGCAGAATAGAAATATAAAGCAGGGAGTAAAAAATAATACAAAAATGAAGTATCGCCTGCGCATGATTGATTGAAAACATCTTTATTTGCAGGGTATTCGTATAGCCTGTGCATGAAATATCGCGCACAGATGAGCCAGTGATATATTTGTTATTCCAGGGGAAAATATTTCTGAAAGCTAAGGTGGTGTGCTACGTGTCTCTACAGTCATTATAAACAAGGCAGATGTTCGCAGGAAGATGGAGGATTGAAGCGATGTGAAATCATCGAACAAGGAACCTCGCTGAAGCCAACGTTTCGACTTGTCCCCTTGACAAAATGTTGGTGTCAGCTACGTAACTCGTTTTATCACTGCTCATCACTTCTAGCACTTCTAGCCAGTCACGGAACTTCTGAATAAAGCAACGGTGTCTGCTGAAGCTAAAAACGTGTACACAAGCGAGAGATATACCACGTTTCTCTTGTATTCTCGTGTAACACAAGAGGCCAGTCTTTCCGCTGCCAAATGCATTCTTATATATATGGCGCCGGTATTCCCGACGGAAAACCCTAGTCGAGCCTGCTTCTCAGTGCTTGGAAAATCACAGAGAAGAAAGAAAGACATCTATATAGAGGGACGTCCGGTTTGCCAGGAGAAAGAGCTAGCCAAGTGGAGTTGTGAAAGTGCTGAAGACTAGTAGTGCACATGAGTTTCCAAAAAATCTCGAATACCTTGGTGAAAACAAAAATGAGTGACAACGTGTGTGACTGTGCGTCATGCGTGCATGTCCTAGCTTGTGTCTCAGTTTCAACGGGCACGTGTATTTCTGTAGGGCCTGCGTGCGTGCGTGCGTGTGTACGCGCGAGGTGGGCGCATATGTGCGCAGGCGCCCGGATCTTGTAGATTCGAGTACAACAAACAACGTTCAGCGAGTCACGCCACGTGCCTCCGAGATCCGTTACGCAACTCGAGAAACTGACACGAGCGCGCGCATCCCCCTGCTCGAAGTGCGTTACACCCGTGCAGTAACAAGCCCGTTTCGCGGAGCCGCGCTCTCCGACCACGCGGTCCGCCGTGGAACTCCGCTGCCGCTGGAAGCCTCCTCCATAAGGGCGCCCCCATAGAAGCAGCTCAGCGCCGTTACGGTCCACCGCCTCGCGAGCGCTAACGGGGCGAGAACGCGACGACAAGAGGCGCGTCATTCCGCCCGCTTCCTCGCGCAGGGTCGTTTCGTTGTGACACAGTGAAACAGAGCACCACTGACATATAGCGTCACTCACAGCCGCTTTGGTTTGCCACGTGAGGCGTGACGATGCAGGCCAGTCAGCGATGCACTTCTGTTACAATTTGTCGCGTTTTGTTTTCGTTCGACCTAACATACACGACACTAAAAGGAAACGGTTTCCTACGTGCGAAAGCGCAAACGCAAAGGTTATTTTAGAGGAACGCGGGCGGATAAGAAGCGGCGCTGGAGTAAGGAACGATACTAGTACCAGGTGATGTCCCGGCTTGCTGGTTTACGGTTGGCTATCTTGCCCGCCGCAGTATACCGTGTGTTCTTTGCAAATCAGCCAAATACGCAGATTCATTGAAGATTCATTACTCCTGGCTTCTTGCACCGCTTTGCTGAGTTTCTCGTCAACATAGATATTTCATGTTCATTACAATCAGTCCCCAAACTAAGGGCCCGACATATACAAAGCCTTTCCTTTCAACAGCTACTTGCCGTTGGCCAGTAACTAGCCTATCATTTCATTCGTTGTCCCGAGTAATCAGCGAGTCGTTCTTAGCCGTTGAAGATCGTGAATGTTTGTCAAAAGTAGGCGCTTTCGAGTAGCGTTATAGCAAACAATGTGGCTAATGAATGGATCATCCGATTAGCCAACTATGTATCAATATATATATATATATATATATATATATATTGTAGAGAGTAATTGCAAATCACGGAGTTCGACAAGCTGTGGTAATGAGTTTGATAGAAATCTGGCGGCCAGTTAGTATAAGGTAACGTGCAGAAAGGGTAGAGAAGCGCAGTGAAAGAAGGCATTTCGAACTTCGCACATTCGCGCGTGCAGAGCAGGGATAACTGTAGGTCCTCGGCAGGGGCACTGCACTGGCCACTTGGTTAGGCTGACGATGACGATATTGACAAACCGCGGAATAGGTAACCTAAATAAGGAGACGGGCAAGCGTGAGACGGGCAAAATGCTGCGCACGCGCAGTGCAGGATGCGTTGCGGTCATATGAACACGTACGTCTATACACTGCATGCACAGAGGAAAGACGGAAGAAGAGGACCTTGGCTATGCGCCGGAGCGGCGGCGGCCGCCACTGTTGCATGCATAAAGGTGTGCGTGAGTGCGGACAGTCTGTCTGGACTGCATGCATAGACATGGCACGACACCGCGCTGCCTATCATTAGGCACACCCGGGTGGCTTCGCCCTCTTCCCCCATTTTTTTTTTTTTTGTTCTCCGCGTCTGGACACGCCATCACCCCGCCTATTTTTTCCTTTACATCTCGCGCCAAAACGTGCGTTGCCGCCTCGGATCCTTCACGGCATCGACGCAAGGTGCGTGCGTGTGTTTGCGCACGGGCAGATGCGCGCGGGCGCGCGCGCGAGTACCGATCACCTTGAAACACTTCGCACTTTTTTCTTTTTGCTCTTCCTTAGTTTCTTTTTTTCTTGTCTTCTTTGTTGTCCTCTTGTTGTCTCCTTTTTCGCGAGATAACGCGGGAATGCGTGTTCGCGCCGCGTGCATGTGCTGAGCTTGGCGACTTTCCGCTGGGAGGAATTTGTCGCATCCTTGCCGTTCGTGCTGACAGGAGAAAAAGAAGTGTAGCTTGTATAATGAGGCCAATTCTGTTTTCCTCCACTGTTGAGGACGGAAAGTGGTGATAAGGAGCTCCCTAGAATAGAGAATTGTATCGGAGAAGCGTGCGTAGTGCGTCGTAAAGCAGCCGGGATGTCAAATGTATGTATGTATGTATGTATGTATGTATGTATGTATGTATGTATGTATGTATGTATGTATGTATGTATGTATGTATGTATGTATGTATGTATGTATGTATGTATGTATGTATGTATGTATGTATGTATGTATGTACGTACGTACGTACGTACGTACATCCAAGCTCAGAGCAGAATGCCATAGGTACTGGCGTGTACGTAGGTACGTACGTACACGCCAGTAGCTATGGCATTCTGCTCTGAGTACGAGGTCGCGGGATCGATTCCAGGCCTAGGCGGGCGCATCTTCATCGGGACGAAGCGCAGTAAACGCTCGTGCACTTAGATTTGGGCGGCGCACGTTAAGGAACCCTCGGGTGGTCAAAATTAATTCGGAAGCCTCTTTCACTACGGCGTCCCTCAAATAGCTCCAGTGTTGCTTTGAGACGTCAAATCCCGCGAATCAGTCAAATCAATGTGTATGCACGTAACGTGTTTCACAGAGCAAACCCATTGCACCTTGACTAACGTACCGCGGCGCGATGAGCATCCATGCGTGACGGAAGCTACAGTGGTGACCTGAGGGATCATCGCAGCAAGTCATCGAGCGCCATCTCTACGCGGATGGGCTTATAGGAAAGACGTCGCGGTTCGGATAAACACTTTGGTTTACGAAGCATACCTGCGACGAGTGCACGCAACGTTCAGTACCAACGCATGTTCCACGGTCCATTGAAAGTTGTCGTGCATGGATGATTCCCTTTAGTGAACTCTAACTGCGTGGTCTATGTAATAAACCCCGGCACCGCTATAGTCCACGTACTCGACATGAACGGCTCGCAGCGCAACTGTCTACAGAACACAGAAGATATGTCTTCGCGGGGAGGCGTTTCGCTTCACCTGACTTGTAGATATGGCTGGTACGAGGCGGCTTGTTTGGAACGTGTGTTAAGTGCACACCGGGCACGCTGCCGCTGCTCGATGCACAGCGCATTCTGCTCGCGTACATAAGGCTAACAGCAGTCGCCGAGCAGCAAAAAAAGGAAACGGAGGCACGCACCCCTTATCGCTAACGGGAATCGTGGCCTATGGGCCATCCTCACTGCACATGGAAGATACGAGAGCAGCTATATAGCAACGGGTGTGCCAATGGCGTCAGAGAAGCGAATTGCCTCGTATACCTAAGCTTAGTCTGCATGGGTCGCTCCGCTCCCGCTGTCAACACAACAGCTGAGGTAAAGTACACGGTGAATGTACAGAGGTACAAACACGTCGGCGACGAACGAAATACCATGCAGCATTGCTTCGAGACACACATGACTGGCCTGTGCATCGTGCCTGCGATGAATGTATGTTTCAGAGCTACAAGGAAATGAATACGAGGGGCGGCGCGTGGCGGTTTTTTTTTCATCTCTCAGCTACAGCTAGTTTCTCGTCTTCATTTTTTTTTTTTTTCAGCACACAATCGCACGGCTCACGCATTATCGCGTCATGTGACTGCACCGTGTCCTCCCCCCAACCAATCGGCGCCGTTCATATATGAGAACGAGGGCCACCTGAACACACGCTACTTCGGTGCATTCGTAAGTAGATAAGAACATTCATGACGCGCGCCCTCGCGCATTGCGCACGTGCGAGGCAAACGCGCTCGGCATTACACCACGCACATCGTGGGGCAGCGAAGCCATTCTCTGCGGCCTGATCGAGCCCCATCGAGCAAACCGCGGCGAACACTATGCTGTGCGCGCTCGGAGGGATCGCGCAGCTGGCATGCATGCAGGGTTCCGTGCAGCTCGCATACGTTGGCGGCCGCGCATAAAAGCGGCGTCGGCGCCGCGGAGAGCGCTTCGTTCGAGATGAGATGAGATTGCGCTCAAAGTTAAGAGCGCGGGATGGAGCGGCGCGAGAAATCGAAGGCATTAATATCTTGCCAAGGTAGCCCAGTTTCGAGCCGCCGCCGTCGAACGCACGCACGCACTCCGTCCCTTTGTACCTCCCCTCCCCCCCCCTCCTAGATAAGAAAAGGAGGGACGTGTGCGTTATACGTGGTGAGGCGATAAAAAGGGAAAAGCCGGCTTCACTTAATGCGGCGCTCCAGTTTAAATATAAACTTCTATTCGCAGGCATTTGTATGCACGAGCCCGAGCTTTGGCCCATTGCGGGAGGATCAGCGCAATGAAATGTCCACTACCTCGGCCGAAGAGTATATCCGAATGTGTTTGTGGAGATGTAGGGAAGAGGATGGACGGTACAGAACGCGAAAGAAAAAAAAAAGAAACAGAGAGAAAGACAGTGAGAGATCAAGCAGCTAGGGAGAAGCGCCACATAATTTTCAGCAGTATTCGGAAAGCTTTTCGCTCGCAACAATCGCCTGTCATTGGCAGGCAATTTTTTGCTGACGTAAGCTGACGTGTTCCGCGAGGTTCAAAGACACCGAGAGGCCAAAATTAGACCGAGAACTCCGTTCCGGCGTCTCGCATCGCACGCTATAGCAGCTTCCGGAGGTTAAAATTTGGTTATATTAATTGATTCGTAATAATTAGCAATGAGAAAGGACGGAGAAACATCAAATATGAACAAAAAAGCAGTTATTCACGAAAGGTGCGATCACTATCTTTCGATCGTTATCTGCAGATCGAACACTGGTTGCCCGTCAGCGGTCTGAGAGACGGACATGCAGCCACAAATTACGTCACAAGATGAAAGTTTGGGTGTCTCCAAGACCCACCCGAGTCCTTGGGTCGGCTTCAGCTTACCCCCTCAAATGACGGTAAGCGTCACCGTTCAGTCACGCGTATTCCAAGCGTAACTTAGAAACTTCCCGATGCGTGAGAACACTTTCCCCTTGTAGACAACATCTTTGTTGGGTTTACGTTTACATTATTTACGTTTAAATTATAGCGACGCAAATGGCGAAAACTGAGACAGAGGAGTCCGCTTTTAGACAGCAGGCAGGGCGTTTTTGAGATTCGTTATTTTTCCACCACTCGCACATATGAATGTGCAAGCGAGGACCTCCATATGTATTTTCGACAAGACCTTTCAATATTCCAGACCAGTCCTTCTCTCCATATCGTGTTCCGCAGGTTGCTATGCTACTCATGGAATGTTAAATTTACCCCTCAATATTCAGTCTTAAACATCTTATAACTTTAGAGAGGCGTCCTGTATGACTTCGTTTCTGGCACGTACGTGTAAACTAGCACGTTTCATGCTCGCGTTCTTCACTTTCATTAATGTGCTTTATGTTCCTCATAACTTGTTAAATGAGTGCATTTGTATCTTTTCTTAATAATGCGCTTCTTAATTTCTTGATCATGAAGGACACACGTATATGTTTACTACAGGCACTCCTCATATATTTTTTTGTTTCTAGGGTCCCTGCTTTAAACGTTTATACTCTATTTGTCACAAAAGATTGATTGATTGATTGATTGATTGATTGATTGATTGATTGATTGATTGATTGATTGATTGATTGATTGATTGATTGATTGATTGATTGATTGAAATTCTACCTCTACTCCGCAGAAAATGGAGGGAAGAAAGTCAAAGCTTCAACTGAAGCGCGGACCAGTGCTCATGTAGCACGCCTTGGCCAATTCTGAGCTAAAGGTTTGTGACAATGTACACTCGATAGTGTGGATTCGATGGATCGGAGAGGTGTTTCTCAAGCGACTCCTTTTTTCCCCTTTTGGCGGGTTTCCTATAGACACCTGTTTTTTTTTCGTTTTTTTTTTGGTTGCATGAAATAAACTTCAACTTGAACTTCAAATTGAAGAATCGGTATTTAGGAGCGTTGTTGAAAAGCAGCGGATTCTTCAGCCGGAAAGACGACCCTCTACTCTGTGGAATCGAGGAAGAGCTTTAAGTTTAGGCCCACCTGTGATTACTGGGGCTAATCAACATGCGTGAAATTACTATCTTCATGCGCGCGCGGTGTATAAGTTGCAAGGGCGTAGAGTAGAGTTTGTCCTTTCTGCCTTGATTCCGGTTTACGTTCTTCGCGACCCCGAAAACGCGACCTCCGAAGTTCCTCGCAAACGACCGCTGTCGTTGCGAAATAGTGGAAGGAGTTTGCTGCGTCCCCCGTTTCTCTACGCACTCCATCTCATCTACTCCGTACAGGGCAACGAAGGCTATAAGGGCTCTTGTCGGCCAAACCTGCAGTTACGAAGAGTCGGCGTCAGGCACAGGGTCAGATTACTGGGCGTCAATGAAGGAGCCCTTCTGGTTCTCTTTTGTTATTCTGCTGACGCAGCTCGTAGCTTTCACTGCCCTGCGGAAGGGAAGAGCTAGGAGGGAGCAACGGGTGACAACAAGACTGAAGCCGTACGGACCGGCCCTACACGTGATCTTCACGTCGGAGCACGCGGTAGGTTCTAGTGCGCCCGCTCTGCAGGCAAAGCTATACAGCAAGCGGGGGGGGGGGGGGGGGGGGGCGCAGCCGAACAACCGAACAAGCGCACATGGGTTAACAACTACCAGGAACCACACGTTTCCAACCAATACTCCGAGTCTCGGAGGCCAGGTGTTGGGCCCGTACTGCGACTGAAAACGCCAAGGGAATGGCTTCAGCGGGTGGATGCGCTTGCCGAGGCTATAGCTGCGTGACCTAAAACTGGGCCTCCTATTTTTTATTTCCTTCCTCCATGTTTCACTGCGCGGTACGGAGTTGGTCAGGTAGGTATAGTGCTAAGTTTGGCATTTTTCGTGTGTGCGGCGCGTTTCGTAACCTAACAGAGACCGCTTACAGACATTTACTTCGCGTGCAGCGCTGAGCAGCAGCATTATACATCCGGAGGAAAAGTGAGTCACCGACTCGCATAAATTAAGCCGACCGTGCGCGAGACAGTTAATTGTTTGCGCGTCCTTTCTCTCGCTTTCTCCGCGTCTATGGTCCTAACGTGTTACGCGAGCCGGCGCTGGACGTTGGCGCGCACGTCACCGAGCCACTGAGCACGGCCGCGACGTAAATGGAGTGGAACCTTTCCGATATGTCCGTGAGGAGCGCAGCGGTCGCGCTTGTTTTTTTTTTTTTTTTTTTTCGTTACGCGAAGGGCGAAAGCCGCTGGAGCGGACGCGATTTGCCTTCTATCGACGGACGGCGCGTTAATGACATGCAAGGCTTTTGTAAAGGCAGCCTGTAAAGCAAGTTTCAGTGAAGGGTGGGGGGGGGAGGGAGAAACAAAGAAAGAAAAGTTCACTGTCGATGTAGCGGTAGATGCGAGAGAAATGCCCTTAGCATTACGTCGCACCTCTTCGAGGTCCCGGAGACACGCATATACACACACACACACGCCCGCACGCGCGCTGAAAAACATGCACGCACGCACAGAGACAGAGAGAGGAGAGAGAGAGAGAGAGTATGCGCGTGCGCCCTGTATGTTGACAGTGATGCGTTTGAAGTGAGGTACGCTTAGTTTGCATTAGGTTCTTTCAAGTTATGGGGCGACTGCAATTATGTAGTTCGTACTCCACATTTTTACTCGCGGCGAAGTGTATACCCTATTGGCGCAAGTTCGTCCAGGACTGTCAGCGCGATTCCAGAGAAGTAAATGCCGACAGGAAGCTGATGCCGAGTATTGCTTATTCGAGAAGGAAAGTGTGTATAGGCAGGCTCGCAACAGCTTATCCCTTCTCCAAGCCTTTCTCCCGATTGCTTCGCAATGGCTCAAGCATCCATGCTTGTTGGGTTTTATATGCTTGGGCCAAAAAGAAAACTCAAAGGGGAGGGGAGGGGGGGGGGGTACCGTTTTTTTTGAAGGCCTCCGCAAGTGCAGCTTATACCCGTATTCAAAAGGCGTAGCGCGACTGGGACGAAGACAAAGAAACACAAACCACAACACAAGCGCTTGTGCTGTGGTTTGTGTTTCTTCGTCTGCGCCCCAGTCGAGCAGCGCCTTTTGAATAGCCATGAACCAACTCGCCCAAATCAAAGTTTTACACTCGTAGTTTACGGCGGCTCGCAGGATTACGTGTCGGCCACTTTTGCTTTGGATCTAAGTGCAGCGTTGGATATGCGGACGATATATCTTAGGGTCGCAAGGTTAGTCTGTGAACCTTTACGCCTAGGAGAGAGAAAAAAAATGCGTGAACGACGTCTTTATTCTTTAATTTGTGTTCCTCTTGTTTCGCCCTGTGCGCGCACTTACCCAAGCTCCGGGCACGACTCGGTGAGCAGGACGACGCAGTCGAGGCACCCCTTGGCGGCCGCGTAGTGCAGCGCCAGGGCGCCCGTTCGGGACTGCAGCGACGCCACGGTGGGCGCCATGGGGCCCGGCACGCCGTTGCCGGCCGCCCGCAGCAGCAACCAGCGGAGAACGCGCCAGCGACCGTGCCTGCGTGGGGAGAGGGAGGGAACTCGACGTCAGTATACACCCTCGTCAAGAGACGTTTCGTATATACTGTTACAGAGAATGGTGACATTATTCCCCGCTTGGTAACGATATCCACAAACGAAACGGGCACACAAACGAGAAACACGTAACGAACTGCGTTATTGGAATGTCGTCTGCGTAGCCGTATGCCGTTAGGGCTAAAGCTCCCGCCTCAACTGCGCATGCGCTGTCAGCTATATACAGTTGAAGCCGGTGACAGCCGGTGGCGGAAGAGCGGTACAACGCTAAGCTAATATGCTTTGTTGATGATGGTATACACACAATGTATTCGCGCGAACCAATAGGCACGACCACGGTTTCCGCCGACTACCGTCGAAGAAGAGAGTGGTTAAATTCGGGCTTGAAAGGTACGTTGACGAAAACTAGTATTGCATTAGTTGTACTGTAAACTAGTATTGAAAACTAGTTCAATAGTATTGTATCTACTTTGGGTACACGGCAGATATAAACATATATAAAACATATGTATACATAAATTAACACGGAACATCACACCGACGGCAGAAATTCACCTGGAGACATACCAGCTAACGTTATCCAAGCTGTTCAACGAGAAAAAAAAAACATGAAAGAGAAACACCGTGAAAGATGCGTCTTTAATACTTACGGTGTTCGGTCGCCAGACCTCTGACCACCGAGCACCGTAGGTTTTATCATTTTATCTTGCACTGTGTGTTTATTTATTACCTCTATTTTTCTTTTCGATGAACGGCTTGGCTAACGTTAGCTGGGACACACGGTGTAATTCCTATCGCAACGAAATGCGCAAGAACAGTGTTGTTCGCAGGGTGACTCCAAGCGTGGTGCATTCGGAGCAAACTATGACAGGCTGCAACGCTCCACGCTGCAGCATATCAAGGAACCTCTGCAGAATAGAACGAGTAGGCTATGTGGCACGTCTCTCCCGAACATTGCTTGCTTAAAGTGCACTTGTATTCATTCTTTTTTTGTGTGTGTGTGTGAGGCTCACTCGAAACCAGATGGCGACGTGGCCTGCATAGTTGGGTCTCGCGGCTTCCGATTAGGACTATATCACAACAGGAACCAGAACGGAAGCTTAATGGCGAGACGCAAGCTCCAGTTGCAAGAAACCAGAACGCCGCGGAAGGGCGTATCGAAAGTCGTGAAGCGATGATAAGCAAGTTCTGGACACTGTACGCAGGCGCAACCGCAACACCGACGTACAGTGAGAAGAGCGCTTCGCCGGCCGCGCTCCTCGGCCAAAGGCCGGTCAGTGGCCCAGTATGCGCGGTTGGCCCGATAGCGAACGCAGTGCAACTTGTTCTCCGGTTCATTAGAGAGTCAGGAATTCTCTGTCGTGCTCGCAAAAACAAAAAAAAAACGAAAGAAAAATCGTAATGAGTAATTCGATGCTGGTGAAGGAAGCAATGCATACACGCGCTTGTGTAATGAAGCGTTCACGTCCCCGTTCGAAAGGCTCGAGAACCTTGCAGCAGTCCGTGACGTCCTGTCGCGCGCTGTGCTCGTAGCCGTGCACTTCTTTGTTTGCAATGCAAAAGCTAGCTCATCGGCAGCAGGGCACTGAATGGCGGGACAGATAGCAACGGCTGCGGCATTAGAGAAAAGGACGAAATTTAAATGGACATGAAAACGACTCGCATTTGCATACGCGGCGGCGAGTGCGAATCCCTATCGTGCCCATACATCGCGCCGTGAACGCGAGTTCACTCCTGTTCTAAGAAAAGCGCTGCACGGCGAAGAATTTTTTTTTATTCTACGGCCGAAGGTCGCAGGGTGTGCGTTGTCTTCAATGCGTGTGGATTTGCCGTCGACACACGAAAAGACTCGAAGCGCGCCCTCATGCAGAACTGTTTTGGCTCCAACGTTTGCATAAGCCTTCCGCTCTACATACACTTGACACTCGGAAGGTTGTACCGAAAGCCAAACGTAGATGCTTAAGTCCGCTCAATGCCTCCCCCTAAGGGAGCAGCATTTTCGAAGTTGGGAGGTGTGTACAAGCTGTCGCTAGAGCGCAAGGTAAACTTCTTTACTTTCTAGGTCATGCAAAGCTATCGCAAGACGCGTGTTTGGTTTAACATGTTGCTTCCGAGTACTCGCTTGTAACAACTGTGTGCAATCGTATTGAGAGCGTTTCTGGGGTTTCCTGCCTCTTTGCAGGACAGCGCAGTCGATGAAGTCGCTAAACAACATACTGTAATGCTATCCTTTCCTTTTTACTTGTTTATTAGTTTTTTTTATTTCCTTTCTCCTTATACGTTTTTTTTTAGCGAAAGGGTCGCGACACGGGAGTTTATAGATAAATAAATGAATGTCTGTGGAACTTATTCGTAACCAATCGCTCGTAGTCCGTCGGCTGGTATGTCCGTATCCGGGCCCGTCCAAACACTTTCTCACATGTGGCATTTATCCACATCCACAACAAATGGTAAGTATGCGCTGTAGACGCAAGAGCGCGACACCGTAGCCTAGCGCTCGCACAGGCTCCGGTGTCGTTGTGCAGATTTACTAAATGGGACTGTAATAATATGCTGGCGTAGATGGCTCTAGAGTGGCTTCGACTGTCGCAACATGCCACACAAGTTTTCTTAGCGTGCGTAAGTATCGCAGGAGTTCCGCAGGATAATCGCGCTGAGATGTTCAGATTGGTGCCCATGCACATGCGAAAACCCGCGACTGCAGGTTTGTCGTACCTTGTGCAACGTAGGTTCACTTATGTTTTTACGCCACCATTCGAATTCCGTCACGCAAGAATCCCGAGAACGTGGAGTTTAGTAGTTGTATACGCTCCACGTGGTCCTTCACACCGCAGTCGCTTGCGGTGTGACGCGTGCAAAAAAAACCTCGTGCCCGATTGGCTCCTCTGTGTGAGCTCGCGCGCGGAACGGATGCTAAGTGGGGCTCACAGATTTCTATGATCCTTGATTTCAATGTTCCTTGAAAGTGCGCGCGAGACTACTGTAATTAGTCACCGCAAGGTGACTTACGACACGCGTGCAGAGTATACTTGCCACGCGCAAATGAAGACCAGAGGGCCTCCCGCGTGAACCTAACATGTCGCGTGGCTCCATGTCGCGTCACGTGCTTGCGACGCGTGCCCCTGGAGGGCACTGCGATTCCTCCGTCGCGCGCATCCTGAAGAGGGCGCTCAATGAGCAGTCAAAAACAAAGAACTCCTGTACATGTGCTTCTCCCGAAGGAGCTTCTCCCGAAGCACCTCTATGCGTTATGTAGGTTTCCTTCGCACGAGGCACCCGCAGGTATCACTTCGGGTTTTGTGAGACGCGAAAAGGTCCCCCGCGGGCACTTTCTTTCTTTCCTGCCTTCCTTCTTTCTTTCTTTCTTTTTTTACTTGATACACAAATAAGAAGTCGGAGCAACTTGAGAGGAACACAGCGGATGCACATTGCAGGGCGGAACCGAAGGTCCCGCCGTCGTTTGCCCGATACTCGTCTCTCCTTGACGCCGCGCGCGTTGCGATTTTGATCATCCTTGATCTTTCCCGCGTGTGCTGTTGTGCCTTTACAATTGCGCCCCGCGGAGCTGCCTCTGCTACTGTTCCGCGTGCACAAAGCCGCGCAAGCTCTCTGCATACGTGCTCCCACGGTGAGGCCGTGTATTTTTTTCTTCTTTCTTTTGTATCCCGCGGGCGGACCCCAAGCCAGTCCCATTATGATGGCCGCTCCCGACTTGGCATGCTGCTGCCACTGGAGGCCATCTTTTTTACCTCGTCGGTCTGAATATGTTTGTGACCTACATTACCGCTTTAGTACACGTCTTACTCGGTGTGTGTGTGTTAATCTATAGTCTGGTCACGTGGCCGGGTGTGCCGTATGTGCGTGCGATGCCTTTCCGGGAGAAACGCTCGCGGCGTACGTCTCCGTTCGCGTGCACATCTTGATACCACGTGGCTTCCGCATTTTCTCGCGGGCTCTTGTAATGAAGTCGCGGGAAACATAGGCAATGTGGTATAAACGTAGTACCGAGCGATGCTGTTTTTCAGGGCAGCCTTTGCATATGTGTGCGTAACTATGCGAGGCCAACCGTTCCGACAGAGAGGCAACAATTCGTAGAAGAACGTGATCAACGTCACACCGGTTGCCGTGTGCTAGTGTAGTGATCCTGTAGTACTCGTGGCTACCTAATTAAATGAGATCAATAATGCGAGTTCTTACATATTAGGTCAAGAGATTAAGAGGACGGAAAATTGGTTCAGCGAATACCAGTAAATTGGGACAGTGTTAAGTTCGTCAACTTTCTCGCACGTCAGCGTCGCCGCGCACTCATGGGGGGTCCCTTCGACCGCGGACGCCGGGTTACGGCTCATACTGAACGCGATTGTAGCTCCAGGCGATGACTTAGAGGCAACGCGCGATGTCGAGATGAGACAGAATACACTGGCTGAAATATACCTTCTTTTTTTTTTTTTCGAGTACAGGCTGGTGGCATGGTGTCTCAGTGACGGCCAAAAATATATACGAAGGCATCGTGAAATAGGCGAGAAGCTTGCAGGAATTCACCGTAAGCTGTTTCCGATAACTATACTCTGCTTCGCCTCACCAATTCCATGCAGTGCATCGAATTAAGGCTAGATAGAGCGCGTGTCGGCCAGTCAGTGAATAACTAGCTGCAGGTTCCAGAGAGGGGAGCACGGCTCGCCCACTGCGTGGTACTAATCCTTAAGCGAAGCCTGCATTCAGTCGGGCGTAAAGTGCATATAGGGTCACCAGAGGAGGACAATGGATGAACCCTTTGTCTGGTTCGCTTTTTCTTTTTTTGGATAATCGGTGCGAACCATAGCTTTTGCCACACTGCACGGATAGGTGGCGGGGTGTTGCATAAGCGTGAAAGGAGCGGTTCGCCTTTTACAGAGTGATCGGCTTAGCGAATGAAAAGAACGACCGCACTCCGCGCTGTTACGTTACCTGAAGGTCAATAACGGAAAGTTACCTTATAGTTGCGAGAAAGAGAATGAGAGAGAGAGGAAGATAAAAACGCGAGGTCGGCGCCACAGGGTGTGTCGAGCGCGGTTGCCACTTAATAACCAGTCGAGTTTCAGCGCGCATTAGGGACTCTACCCGAGTATGCATATACGCATATGCCAGGCGCTTGCGCTCTATTAAATTCAGCTAAACACTGTGCAGGTGGAGCCGGGCGCAGCCGACGATTGCGAGAAGTGTTGCTACGATTCGTAAGGACAGCACGAAAAAAAAACAAAGAAGAGAAAAAAAGAAAGGAAACGGAGCAGGTGCGAGTTCTTCCACAGTCGAACTACTTGCTGGAGAGTGCCGTGTAATTTTTCGCCGCTCTGTAAAAGGGGAAACTGTCTCAGCCTTCAAACCGCGAACCGCTTTGGAAGCAATCCAGAGCAATCTTACGTCATCCATGCTCCCACGTACACCGCGGACGCGGTGGAAACTGCCACGACAGTCAACCGTAACAGGTCTCTCTCTCTCTCTCTCTTTCATTCTTTCTTATTATTTCTTTTTTTGCTTTCAAAGGAACGCGAGGGAGCCGCGTTATCTCTATGCGCTGTATAGTGGAGTGTATAGGCCTTGTGTTGTCTGTGCGCGAACAGAGAAATCGAAATACCGCCACAGATGCGCAACGTTAACGACCGCTGCCGCCGCAAGGGCGCGGGGAGGACTCTTGCCAAGTATACAGAGAAAGCCCGCTATCTCCACCTTTGTCGAGAGGCTTCATTCGACGAGCCGCCACCTTCGATTCGCGGCACGCGTTGAACTTTTTTTTTTTTTACTCCCCACGCTGCCAAAACAATCCCCGCGGAATCTTCCACCTGGTGCATCGAATTTCAATGTAGGCACGCAATGTACCATCAGAAGTAAAGCTGCCGGGTTTGAAAATTCTATCGCGAGTATCGCGAGATCCATTCTGCTGGCATGACGCGCGTGCGCGTTTTTGAGTGCAGTGAAACGGGTAAAAGAGGCCAACCGTCTTGTAAGCCCTTTAAGCTACGGGAAGCATGCGATGATCGATTGAAGCGCTTTAATTTGCGAGGCCACAGCTAGTACACCCTCCCCCCCTTTCCGTTTTTTTTCTTTTTCGCTTTATTCCGGAAAGAAGGGAACAAAAGCAGAAGAGACAAGGCGCCAAGGTTGCGAGTCGAACTTAACATGTCGTGGGCAGCGCTTCTCTTACTAGTTGAGCTACGGCTTACAGAAGTTTCGCTTTTGAGGTCCCGTGGTGCAGCGCCAGTCGTGGTTGTCACGTGCACAGTTTGGACGAAAAATTAAGCCAATTAACATTCGCGCAGCTCGTCGTTTGTTCCGGCGGGTTACAGTTTTAGCGCGTTAAAGCAGAGACTCCGCAACGGTATAGGTGCCTGAGAAAAAAAAAAATTATTCCAGTTGCGCTGCGAGACGTTGCATGAACTTTGGCTTTAAACTACAAAGTGGAGTAGCTGGTCGGCAATACTATAGACTAAAATAAAAGCTTGGACGCCGCTCAAAATAATGTAGATTTTTGTGTATGTGTGACAAGTGTGCACTTTTGATCTATTTTGAATGCCTGAATACAGATACAGGGAGTATCATCTTCCAACTGCAGGTATATATATATATATATATATATATATATATATATATATATATATATATATATATATATATATATATATATATATATATATATATATATTATTTGTACATCTTTTTCTTTTGGTGTGTAAACCCGCAAACATTTCTCAAAGTGCACCAGCATTTGCGTCGATGTGGCGTGTCCTCACTAGCACATAAACGTCCTGTACGCGCCTTCTTCCCGCGCAGCCAATCAGAGGTCGAATTCGCAAAGCGTTTCCTTCACTCAAAAGAGCTTTTCGCCACTGTCCAACATCACGTGGCTGGCCGGAAGCTGTTCCTATAACATGATTGGTAGCGCAAGGGAGACGCTATATATATAAGAATCTCGCTGAGAATAAGCAATTCAGTTGTTTGTAAGCGCACGGGTGTCGGCTCCCTTCCGTGTGTCTCCTCTTGCGCGACCAATCACGAACAAGCACGAATTTGCCCAGTATTCTAACCAGCAGAGGCTAGCGTAGCGCTGGACCTAGGGCAGCCGACCGTTGCTATAGAGGACGGACGAAGCAGCGGGCGAAGACTTCCGGGGAAGACACGAGGGGGAAGGCTCCCCTGAAGACCAAATCCGCCCTAGCCGCGGAAAAACACAATTACTAGAGCTCAGTAAAGTTTTCACTCACTCACTCGCTCACTCACTCGCTAACCTGCCTATACAAATGGTTCTAGCGTAAGAATATTTTTCTTGTCATGATCGTGAACACTGGCTGAGATACCTGCTATATGATTAGTCCTTCTTACCTTCCCTCTGTCTTTTTCCTCAATCTCATTTCTTCCTCTCGCGTGCACACGCTGACGAGCAAAATTTCAAAGGTAAAGCAAACAAGTTCAGTGCTGTAAGGTTTTTGTTCCACAAATATAGGCACGCTTCCGGGAAATCCGGCGTTCTCGCCTTTCTTTAAGCCCTCCGCGAAAGTCGGGGACGAGCGTTGGCGATGACTTATAGACGGCGCGATGGCGGGAAAAGGAAGATTTGGCGTGGCGGAAGTTGCACGTCGGGCAGTGTGCTCCGTACACTCAGGTGTACGCCCATTGCAGACCGCCGCGCGTCTTCTTCGCAACGAAGGCTTTTCGCGAGTCGGCGACGAGGTTTTTTCCTTTGTATAAACGCGTGCCCTTACAGCAGAGGTGTTGCGTGGGTCGCCTCCTCGCTTTGCATACGTACCCGCCAGCCCCGTACAATACCGCACGTTAACTGTTCGGTCTCGTATACAAAGGCGCCCATCGGTCTGCATTGTGCGCATGTGTTTGAGAAACAGGTGCATCGGACATGCATGCGCGCGCGCCGAGGTGTAGGCGGTCTCCGGAGAAACGGAATCGTTCCTTTCAGTCCGAAACGTCCGCCTTCAAGGCAAGAAAGGCGTACAGTATACACCTTCGCTACAAACACGCACGTACCCCACTGCCCAAGTAGTAAGGAGAGCGCTGAATAATTTTCTTTACTTGTATTCCGAGTACGAATTAGTTACAAAACTTAGGTTACATTAGATTGAGGCTCCGCTCAATCGCTTTGTCTTACTTTTTCGCGTTTTATTTTTCGGTAGCTCGCGTGTAATACCACGTAGTTCTGCTCACTTGTTCGAATAGCTCCGTGTCTTACATTGACAGTCACCTTCGACGGTTTCTGCATATTTCTTGTTTTCTTCTTTTTCCTCCAAGCTTCCGCCTAAACTGACAGAAAACCTATTCCTCACGGCATGTGACATTTACAGCCGAGCAGGCACACTCGCGCCAAGTCACGCACATCGCGAGGCAATCTCGTATCAGACGCAAAAGCACGGACACACTCCCACATTCGTATACCCCCCTGATTCTTTATGTGTCCCTAACCTGGCAGCTGTGATCGTCCAAGGCACGCGCTAACGCCTTGAGGGCACATAAGACGCTTCCGAAACAGTGCACTTATTTTAGGAACACGCCTCGCAATCTCGTCATCCCCCCAGCTCTTTCTTTTTTTTTTTTCTCACGAGCCATAAGCTGCCGCCTCATCGTTTCTCTTCAATATCGCTTTCAGAACGCTGCCAACACCCGATTTTATGGGTTCTTTCTACAAGACATCCGGATTCACCTCCCTCGGCGGCGCATCGTTCCTATCAGGCTCGTCACCGCAGGCTCCATCAGGACCTTCGCAGAAAAGAACCGACCACTGCTTAAAGAGACGAACACGCCCGACGAGACGTCTCGTCTTCGGGCGTGTCTGACGAGAAGGGGACTGCGCGCCTCGGGCAAAACCCACGTCGACGACCTCTCTAACCTCTTCTGCATTGCGGCGGATTTCCGAGACGTCGAGGGAGGGAGGAAGGCGGATGGCTTGAGACAAAAGAGCGCAGCAAGGTCGAGGTCACCGTGCCATCATCGTCTGTCGTCCCTTGGTTTTCGTCGCCCACAAGTTGGCGCGTAAGCGAGTTTTCGCGAATGCGCCGCCCGACAAAAACAAAGAACGACCAGTAGAAGACACATCTGAAAAGCCGCCACAATATGGAGACGGCACGCAGATATGTGGCAGTGTATAATTGTAATGACGGGGCGTGACGCAACTTTGACCGGCATTGCGAATATTTCGTGGCGCCGTCATCCGTAAAAGAGTCACGGACGAAGCGTCTTGTTCTGGGTCTCTCGTACTCCGCTATATACCACTACACAAAAATGGTTCCTCTGTGGCACTCGTCTCCCCCTCGGAAATGGAAGTCAAATGTCGGACGAGCAGTTACTCCGGCGCAATTAAAGCGCTTCGTTGTACCTAAGGTGTGAATATCGCATCAGTTGTCTCGGTCAGGACTGCATGACCCGGTTGTGAAGCTCTGCGTCGGCATTCGCGTCCGCGTGTCAAGAGGGCCAAGTAGACTCCTGCTGAACTTGCTCATGAAGACGTACTCAAGGGCGCGCACTTGGGGACGTGCTTCGGTGGCGATGGCGTCTGTTTTTCGTTTCTTTGCCCGTTCCTTGTGCCTAATAATTTTTTTTTGCATCGGTCACGTTATTCTCGTAAAGTTGCAGTGGCCCTATTCGCTGTTGATTGTTATTCTTCATCGCTCTCTACATAAGTGTGATAGGGAGCTTTTTGTCGTTCTTCCTGTCTGTTCTAGCCTGCTATAATTGAAGTTGTATTTTTTTTTTTTTAGAGCGCAGCGCTTAGGCGCCCATTTCTGCGGGGAACGTCGGCGCCGGCGTCACTGAGCGAACGAGCAAAGGATGGCAGAGCGAACGCGGAGCGCAGCGCGGGGTTGAAAGACGCGAGGAGGAAAGCGGAGGAGGCGAAAAGCGGAAGAGGAGGACATGGCGAAGCGCGAGAAGAAAAGCGCAGTGCGGCGACGACTGCTACGAGATGGCGCCAGAGGAGCGTCGTCGTCGGGGGGGTCCGTCTGCGGCGGCGGCTGTGAATCGTGCCCACGCGTCACCCACGCGCTTCCTCTGGCGATCTCCGGATTAGAGCGAGGCAGTCGCCCCGCACTTCACTCCGTTTGCAACGTGCCGCATCATACAGATTGTAGGTGCCAGCCAATATATAGCGATATAAAAATACGTATAGAGCTGCGCTGAAATTTCGCGTTATGGAGTATCGTATAATCATCGGTGATTTATTTTGTTGAGACAACCTTTCCACAACAGCTACTTAATTAAGAAAGTTGGGCTAGTTGGTAACTTGACATATTCAAATATTTCTGACGTCATTACTCCACGCGCTACGCAAAACGTGTTCAGTACAGTCGGGCACACACTCTTGACAGTGTCGTCAAGTGGCCTGTAATTACTTTTCCAAGTAAAAACCAGTTGAAGAACAGTGTTACTACCGTGACATTCTTTTTTTGTTTTCTTTAGTAAAAGCACCCGCAACGACTGCAGTTATATAGCGTCGCGAAGCGGGGCCGTGGGAAGAGATTGTCAGTGATTACGGCCGCTTCAGGACATGCGGGCATGCAGCAGAGCCTCTAAGCAAGCACGACGGGCCTAATATAATGGTGGCGTCGGCGCGACCGCACCTTCGCTATGTGGTTGGCACCGTCCCTTAATGTATCGTCTCTCCATTGGCAGTCGCATAGTAGTTGTTTATTTCCTTTGTAGCGTAAAGCTACACTACGCGGGTTGGAGCCGAGCTTCGAGTGCGTGTGCGCCTGCCATACTGCGCATGCGGTTAATATAAACGCAATCTTTTGAAATCGCCAGTGGCAGACAGCACAACTCCCGCGCCTGAGCTTGATAACTCGAGGAGGGGAACATGATTTGCGCGAAAAATCAGATTAGATACTTAGCTTATTAAAACGAAGTTTCGATAATTAAATTCTAGAGTAATGAGGCTACAGCCCTCGTTGCAATTGATGAACTGAAGCGAGTGAGTTCGCTATAGGGGCATTATAACTTTTAGCTAATTTCGGAAACTAGCACCAGTTTTGAAGTATAGTCGCTGCGAAATTTGCGGCAGAATGTACCGTCGTTCCAGTTGCTTTATTTAGCGAAATGTCGTCGAACCTTCGCGGCCATTTGTAAAGGTGAAATGCAGCAGCTGAAAGTTATTCGCAACCTGTCCAGCTGATCCTCCCATTTAATACCGCACGTAACCATTGGCAGCAGGTTCGAGCAGTCTTCGACGTATATTTCTCTACACATTGTTTAATATATATAAACCAAGACGCCTCGCTTCTGTCTCGCTCATTTGTATTCTAGTATCGGCGCCGTACAGCTCGCTTTCTGGGAACACGCCGTCACGTTCTTTTGCAGCCCTGCCTTTCCATTTTCGGCGCGAACTAATTCGTTTGGAAAGATGCAGCAAACCGTGCACCTGCTTCGTTTTGACAGGCTCGACCTATCCTTTCTTTCTTTCTTTCTTTCTTTCTTTCTTTCTTTCTTTCTTTCTTTCTCTCTTTCTTTCTTTCTTTCTTTCTTTCGTAGGTTGGTTGGTTGGTTCGTTCGTTCTGGCCACACGTATTCATATATCTAGCTAGCTTCGTAAAGGCTCTGAGTCTAACTGGTCTGATCGGAGAACCTAGCAATTAGTTATTTTTGGAATAGTTTAATTGGTTTGCAAAGATACCAATAAAGTGAGACAGAAGCGGCCGAAGATCGAGAGGTTCTCCAGCATTGCACTTAACCGCGAACGCCTCTAACAGTGCGTGACCGCGGTTGCCCCAAATAGCGCGAACATGGCGGATTGGCCACAGAGAGAGAGAGAGAGAGATAGAGAAATCAGCAAAGCGAGACTTCTGCTAACAGTGTTCGCGGATGTCGTGATGTGCGAGCGAAATAACTACTTTAGCCCGATGTACGTGTACGTAATAAGGAGCTTCGGAATCAAGGAAAAAAGGAAAGCGAAAAAATTCGCTCGCGTCCTGTCGTACATCGCGCCCAACAAGTTCTTCGCAACGCTCGACTTGTGGCGTCTGCCACGAATCGCATGTAATCAAACCGAAATAAACGTGGCGACTCTCTTTTCTCGCCGGCCCCACTGACTCGTGAACCTTACGGAAACTAAAAATAACGCGACCGCAGTGGGTATAGGAACAAACTACGCGGCCGACGTGTACGCGCTGTTCCACAAAAGCAGAGGAGGCGCGATTTGTTGCACGGTAAACGGCGCAGGTTTCACCGATTCCTCCAGAATAGGAACTGGGAGGCATGGCTTGCGGACGAGGGTCGGGAGAGCCAAATTGGCTCTTCTGGATTAAGTCCAGCGAGCCGCTCGTGCCAGTGGGGCCCTGGAATAGGGGCTCCAACCATTGTGCCTAATTTTATTTATATTCAATAATGTTTTTACTCCCTCACTCCAGATCTGAGTTCGTTTACTGTGATAGCCGTCGGCTCTCAAATCGGTCGTCATCTTCTTAAGGACAACTTCTTCGCCATGCGCACAGCGACGTCGTTGTCATATACAATATTCACTAACATTGCTTAAAACTTCACATACTGCGTGACGCCATTGCTGAAATTAGGTTGCACGTCCACCGCCGCGGCCATGAGTGGCAACTCCTCGGGTTGGATCTTGTGCACTTAACCTATGCGATAATGAAGGTGCGGGAGCAGCCACCGCTGTATAGCACAATTGGTAGCGCAACGTACGGGTAATGTGGAGGTTGTGGGTTCGGTTACTACCGGCGGCAACTTGATTTCTTTTTTTTTTTTTTGCCCAAGTTCATTGCTCTGTAACCTATAATTCTTGACCTTCGATTCCCCCCAAAAATACAAATAAATTTCTTTACGCTTTCCTTGGCTTCGTTATCTGCTGGCTTCGTATGGTTGTGACTAACGAAAATTTGGCGCCTCGGTTACCCTTCTTCTCGACCGTATATGGCCTCCGAAATTACGTGCGCAAATGCCACGTTGCACTCTCGGACTCTGCATGGCGCACAATATTACCGATCGCTTGACAAGATATGCAACAGCGTTCATTGAGGAATGATCTGGAACATTTCCGCAACATCAATGTGTAAGCCCCTGCCATTAGTACTTCTGGAAGATAGTGCATTCAGCATGCCTCTAACCTGCCGTCATCATCGTTCATTTTCCTCTTTTCTTCCCCTTCTCCTCGTCCCCCGGTGCACAGTAGCAGGCTGGAGCAGTCTAACCCAGGCCGACCTCTCTGCCTTTGCTTCAATATAGTCTCTCTGTCCCAATTTGCCATAGTCGCAGGGGCATCGGTTGAATCCCTAGCGGTAGACAAAGGTTTTGTTTCTCTTCCCCATGTGTTGAAGGTGAAGCAGCTGGAGGATGAAAAATGAGCCTGTCGAATTGAATGGACTATGAACGCGAGTGAGCATACGGCTGCCTGCAGAGATATTTGTGTGCATGAGTGAGTATGGAGCTTATTCTGCCGACGTCTGCAAGCACAACGACATGACGGCTGCGACTGTATATATATATATATATATATATATATATATATATATATATATATATATATATATATATATATACAAGGCGATACGGAAAGGGCGCACGGATGCAGCAGGCTCGCGTTTCGACTTTGTAACTGCCAGTCGTGGTAAAAAGACAGAAAACCGTTTAAATATATACAAACCGCGATCCCTTGCACATATATACTGTAACTGGGACAAAAGACAATACGATCTTGCAGCTTCCAACGACACGTTGTATGTGCTCCTGGAACAAATTTCCACACAGGCCAGTTGACTTCTTGCGTTGCCCCGTTATTACATTGGTTATTAGCGTGGAGCCCCCTGAGCTTCATTCCAACGTTACGAAGGAGCATTTGTTCAACGGTTGTTCCAGGAGGGAGGCCGGCACGCATGTACAGGAGGCGGAGAAAAGACCAGACGCTGAGCGCACGGCTCGAAGGACGTTTGCTTTGTCACCCGGCGGTCGCTGGTCTAAATCGCCACCTCGAAAAAAAAAAAAAACGAAAGAAGACGAGAATGAAATAACGCACGGCGGACCCATGCATCGAGGGAGAAGCATCTGCGATTATAGAATGCTTGATGGCGCTGGCGCAGGGACGTACGAACGGCCATCGGACTGTGTCGTTCTCGGTTCCCACAGACTTGGTTCGAACGGTCGACGCTCTTTCTCTGCGTATGTGTCTGTATGTTGACCGGCTGCTTGCATCGAGTAAGCGGCGCGTGAACGTATACGTATATGTGCGATGACTGTATATACTGCAGGGCTTGCTCTGCTGCTGTCCGCAATAGAGAACGAGGAACGTCTTCTCGTCGCGTGGTACGACGTATTGACGATGGGCGCATCTATACACGACAGGCTGCACGCCTCCTCTGTGGGCAGGGAATGTATACCGAGGCGTGCGTCTATGTGGATGGTCCTTCGGTCTACGCGCGGGAGTTCACCTGCCGTTTGATGACCGCGGTGAATGAGCGTAGTCCATGCGGGCGCCCTTGGCTCGGTGTCTCGGTTATGGCGTGGCGTACTGGCTGGATCTTAACGACCCGCAGCGGCAAGAAAGAGCGGCAGACTGCGTGGTCGTTTCCTGTGATGTATGGCGTATCGTCGAGGGCTCTATGACACTTCGCATATGGTGCGGTTGTGGAGCTGTATGCGCGTTTATTATGGACGCGTCGTGGGCTGGGCGATAATGTGGAAACACTTGGCGGAGGTTATAGCTTTCTGTATCCCATCTCACACGTTGTCGATCGATGCAACGCCGCGATGTACGCATCGAAGCATCGTAGGCGAAAATATTTTCGTAGCGCTAGTAAAAGGACTGATTGAAATCGTCCCGAGAAATGGAGCTTAACAATTTTGGTTTGGCGTTATCGAGGTTGTCCGCTCTGGAACGCGTAAGTTATTTGGATTGGGTGTACTTAGTCGTTCAGCTGATTCTGTGGCTTGACCCTCACATTCCAGTGACCTTGGCGTCCAGATATTACGTTTCTCCTTAACATGGCACTGAAGTGGAAGGAATAGTAAGGAGATGCGTCAGCACATATCAGTAATTTAGTCATTCGATATTTTATACGCATTTCTTCGACGGCGTCGAATGACGGGCATGAAAGCTCGTAATTCCGAACTTCCCGCCCAACAGCACAACACTCACGACTTCACTCTGACTACACGGATTTTTGGAGTACTGTCTGTTATTTGTGCAGTTTCCATGCTGTTAATTTTGACCAACACTGTCAGGCTACTCTTTTGCTGACTTTCAAATGCTTTTCATTCTTTCTCCAATGTGCATAAACACAAAACAAACCCTCATTAGTGACCGGTTTAATCGTTTTTTTAAAGCAACACAACACAGGAAGAGCTACGAGACGGCGTAGTAGAGGGTTCCGGATTAAATACACCAATGCCGGTTTTTTCAACGCACATTCAAAGCTCGGTAAAAGAGCATCCTTGCATTCAGTGGCTCTGCATCAGAGCGGTGTGCGTGAATCGAAATCGCCTAAAGTGCTAATAATCCTGCCTGGTGTCGACTTAATTATATTACTTATTTATTTATTTATTTATTTATTTATTTATTTATTTATTTATTTATTTATTTATTTATTTATTTATTTATTCCTTCTATAACAACGGAATGTTTCATGCACGCAACAAATATGGCACCATTGACGGCATCCCTGCTTGTCCACGTTTTAGCATTGAAGCGTTTAACTCAATTACTTGCGTATAAAGAGTACCAGCGAAACCCGAACTGTTAATCTCTGAATCTCATTCAATGTTGGCACCTTTTGACGCGAGGAAAATGCGGAGGCTCTTGCGAATTTCAGACGCAAAAGATTGAATTTGGGCCTCTCGCCGGCCCAATTCGACAACGTACTTTCTCCCGCAGGTGAATAACAAGATTACTCGCGTTTTACTAATGGTCATACGGCTCACGGGCGGCTCGACTCAAACCCTATTTATAAACGCAATTTGCGGCCACTGACCCGACCGGCCGCACACTGAGATGCGAGCGGCAATCTCCACCGCACCAGGTGTTCGAGACCCGCCACTTGTTCTTTAAGTAGACACCAGGGGGAGCGTACGCAAACGTTCTCGTTACACAACGACCCCCTCGCCCCCCCCCCCCCTCCCTCGAGCACTACTCTCAGTGATCCACTTCGGAGCGCGCGGCACGCAAATGAGGACCTTGATCCTCGCGAGCGCTCGTCGGTAGAGGGAGAGGGGGGGGGGGGGTGCCTCAAATGTGGCCTAAGTAATGCTCGCTATAGGCGTCGGTGCACGAGAACCCTGACCCGCGCAGTGCCTACGCCGGCAACGCAGGAGGGGGCGCCGCCCACCAAGCCTGTCGCAATCGACGCAAGAATCACATCAATCAACGGCGCCGCGGCCTTGTGATCACCTGCACGCACACACACATATATATGCACACCTACAAACGTCGTCGACATCGAGAGAACAAAGTCAACGCGAGACCACTTAGCGGGCCCCACTGTACGGGGGTCTTTGCGCGGCGTATATCGCAAAGCGGTCGTTGATTCGGTGATTCATTTGTCGTTTATGCAAGCAGCATACGCACCCACAACGGTCTATGTGCAACTCTTACCCGTCGCGCGCGCGCGCGCGCGTTAACAATGAGAACGCAACAACGCCGGCGTTTAGGGTTCGTTGTTGTGCGTCCATGGCTCACACGCATCGCTACGTATATAGCCTCTGTCTCACTCTCACCGTGACGAGGGACAGACCGCCTCTCGTTTCTGTCGTTACAGGCTCGCGTATATCGAGCTCTGCTATCAAGATGGAGGGAAGGCCAGGCAAACCGTTACTCGCGGGAAGACGGACGACGTGCGACGCGCTGTGTGCAGACGTATAAACGCTTTCGCGTCGCCATTATATACTGCGGAGGCCGCGCAAACACGGTTATTAGAGAGAGGTACGAAAATTGTTTACCGCGCGTCTTTTACTTAGTCCCAGGGATGTCCGTGGGCTTGGCTCACTCGACGGACCACCTCAAAGCAGAGCGGTGCATGGAAGGCATAAACGTGTGTGGTGCGACGTAAGTAACGGGAGTTATGGCGTCTAATTCGAGACTCGGGCGTGTGCACCGACGACCTGCATGGCTGCATGGGTGGACCGTTACACGAAGCGAGAAAGGCCTCCCCGACGACTCGTACAGAAACGCAATAACACGCTGCGATTCTGTGTCAGAAAGCAGTACTTGCGTTGCATGAACCATGGCGTCATGGGAGGCTCGCGACTGCATCTGGTCTCTTTCGTTTGCCCCCGTTAGAGGGAAATGCCAAGGATGGGCCATTGTGGTCGTCGCTAGCGGCATGGTGCGCCAGAAAAGAAAATTAAATACCGGCGGTAACGCCAGCTCGAAATTCACCCCTGCCTGATCGTGACGTCATGGACATCGGCGTCCGCAATGTCTCCTTTGCAGGCGCCAAAACCAATGACGCGAAATTTAGCAACGAGCCAGGAAAACCTATCTCTTTATCGAAAAAAAAAATGACATTCCTTTTCTATGGTAACAGACGGCTTGTTCATCTCTCTTTTTTTTTTTTTTGTCAAGGAAATTAAAGTAGATCATTCAAGGGCACTCCGCCAGTTAGCGTTAGTGCATCGCCTATAGAAGCGCCACTGATAGCCACCTAGCGGGCGCTTTCGAAAGTGCGCTCGGGATGCAGTAGCAGACGACAACATTTTGGAGCAAGGATGGCTGAGGTTCGCGGCTGCAATTTTCCCTTTGTTCGGGTGCCAGACTGCTACTTCAGTGGTGACAGCTGCAGGAAAGGCGCAGACCACTATGAGTGCGGACATGTACGCGATGCTACCGGTGTTTGGGACGAACCAGTCCGCGCACTTGCCCCCGGTTGCGTCCCTCAGACAAAGCGCAACGAAGCCCACTTATACGAAGTGGAGGTTGTGTAAGGTAACCGCTTCGTTGTGTTGATTAATGCGATGTCTCAATCGTTCCTTTTTTTTAGCTCTATCCTTGTCGTAATACTTTTCATGTTCCTAAGTCATAACAGGCGCACGTCGTTGGCGCAGACTTATCTCAAAGGTATCCGCACGGCGCGATGCCTTACACATCGCAGTAATCTTGCTACCGATGAATGCACATTATACCGCCGAATAATTGCCGTCAAAGTCGCGTCAAGAAGAGTAATTACAAATTTGTCAATGGAAGTGCGTACGCTATTACTTAATTTTATTATTATTTTATTACTGTTAATATTACCGCAATTTTCCTTTTCATCTTGTTCTACCATTAGATTCTCGGCCAATCCCCGTAGTTCGTCAGCCTACACGCAAGCGCAGTTTGTAGGATTCCTAAACTATAGTGCATGGGCCGTATATAACGCAAATTTAATTGACTCTGATTTTTTCCCAATATCCTGACGTCAAGATTACGTAACCGCCGACGCAGGCATCGGACGGTGACCTCCAGCGTTGTTTGAACAGCCCAATAAAACGATCTTCTCCTTCGTAGGATGTCACCTTTGTTTGCTTTCAAAGCGAATAGTATTGCATATCTTAAGAGGTTTTCCTTATCCGATTGATTGACAAGAGGCGAGAAGCACGCAGAAGCGGAGAGGGTTTCGGTGGGGCCAAGCTAGCGCAGTGAAGGTAGACGACCGGGTGAGGAGATGTGCGCCGGCGCTTGCGATTGGTCCGATTCCCCCCGCTTGGCTTGCGCTCGAAAATCGCGGTGAGTGCTGCTAAGATGGATCCTCAGCGAAGAAGAGTTGGCAGAGCTGGATGTCGTATACGTGTCGAAAGGGCCGGAATATGTTATACTTCCACTAATTATTTTGTCATTATGTGCTATTTTTATTATACGACATTTTTGTCATCCATTCTCGCCGGCAGCTCTGAGCAGCCAATGACAGAGCAATTGGCAGGCAGCCATCTTCTATTCCTTTCAGAACGAAGCAATCGCCTGTTATATCGAAAAACATTTGTTTTGTTCTGCATATTAATTCATCTATAGTGCGTACATCATGGTCAGGTTTTGCGGTTCTCTGACGTCGAATGACAGAAGGGCCAAGTGGGCGCTGTTCGAAAAACTGTTGACGAATAGCTGAGGGCTAATGACGAAAAAAGGCGTACAAGAGGAAAAAAAATTTTGTTCTTTTGTCTGGTATAATGTGTGTACATGCATAATCAGCGGGTACACGTTATATCAGAAGGAGAGGATTCGCAGTTTAAGCGACGTCCTGTGACAGACAGGCGCAGTGGGCGTGGTCCGAGTATTTCTGACCAATCGTAGGGGGTTAAGGAGGAAAACGGAATAGAAACAGATTTGAATAGCTCTACGTTACAGCGCCCCTTTTGTGGCAATGCTTGTTATCGTCATCTTAATCATCAAAGCACACCTTGTTCGAAGGACGTGGTTTGCATGTAGGCCTGGAGGGGCGCGTTCCTGCTGAACGTTTAGCTAATCACCGAAATCTAGTTCAACTCTTCCGCATCAAAAATTAGTCTTACATTCAAGATCTTAGGCGTCCTTTTTAAAGAAACAACGTCTTGGAGCAATGCTGTCACACTCGTCATCACCAAACTTTCACAGATCACTGGTATCCTTTTCCGTCATCATCACCTTCTTCCCTCGAGCAGACTGATGTTATTGTATTAATCGCTCATCCACTCTCGCCTTAGTTATTGCCTGTGGTTTGCGATCTACTATTTCCCCCTCCTTCTCTTCTCGTTCTATACGCCCCCTCCCCCCCCCCCCCTTTCATGGCCAATGTCCCTTTGTGGGTACGTGCCAATATAGGGAGTTATCATCATCATCGTAATTAGAACAGCACCCCGCTTGTTCGCGAGACGTATCAGAATTACCACCATGGAGGGCGTCCCTCTGCTGAGCGTCGAGCCCCCGTCCCGACCGATGGCTTTCGTCACAAGTCAGGCGGCGCGCGAGGTCAGCTTCCGTCGACGCCTGCTGTCCAGCGCCAACGAGCTTCGACGCTTCGCGGCGAGGTGAGCCCGCCGCGGGCACTGCTCCGGGTGGTAGTCACATCACGCCCACTTCATTCATCGCGGCGACCACATCAGGCGTATTTGCTGCGCCCCACACGCGTCGCCGCGCGATGCTCACGTTGAGATGTAACGGCGCGGTCGCCTACGGAGATGATGATCGTCGTGTGGGATCGTTGTGTTACGCTGAAACGTCGCAAATCACTTGATGCTGAAGGTATCCTCCATTGTGTCTGACGGGCGAACTTGGCGGAGCGATAGCATTCTATCTCTGCTCCGTATTGTCGCCTAGTTGATCAGTTGGAATAACGCCAAACGCGTTCATGTTGCTTTATTTAACTCTGAGGCGTGTGTATCCCCCGTATGTTAAAAGGGACGTTCGGGCGGAGAAACTTCCGGCACGCCTATGCAAAACTGGTTCCCTCCCTACATCCTCCTCCTCATTGTGTCGCTGTCGTGCAAAAAAACCGATGCGACACTGTCATCGCCATTGCCATTCATCGCTTCTATTCAGTAGCTGCACTCTAAACACAAAGCGTTTATGGTAACATTTGCACATTTCAAAGACAACCAGCGTTCTTATAACATCAAACACTAGCAACAGTAGAGAGAGTTTGGGTTTTTTTTTTTTGTTGTTGTTGTTGTTGTCGTAGTTAGGTCTGAAGACAGCATGACTGTTATTAAAGTTTACATGGGCAATATATGCGCAAAACTTCAGCAGCAGGTTTCATGTTGCACATATGTAGAAGCACAGTCACCTGTTATTCTTTTATTCAACCTTGCTTTTTGTTTTGCGTTTCCTTTATCTCCTCCTCAACTTCTTCTTCTTCATCGTGTCATTGTCAGTCTTTCTTTTCTCATTTCTTTTCTTCAGACTCACCGCTGCAGCCGTCATAGTCATGGCTACTCTCTACTTCACCGTCGGCAGCAGATCATATGCAAGTGAGTTTCTACAAACATGTTATCATTGTATACACGTACCCCCTCGAGCACAGTATTATCGTTCTTCTCTTCTATATATATTTTAATGCATATATGGCGCATATTCGCTGTGACACCAAAGAAGTTTTCGACACCGTGTACATCGAATGCTTTGTACAGCCATGTTCTGTACAATTAGACCGTGCTCTGGGCCTTATTTGTACAAACTGCTGCTCGAGCGCGCAGTAAGTGTTACCGTTTACGCCGGTGTACACAGGGTGTACAGTGCGGTCCACATTTGAATGCAACAGCTAATTAGAAACTATACGTGCCGAAGCGTTAGACAACTATTCATTCGTACAACGTTAGTTTATCAGCCTATCCTCGTGAAATCGAACATCTAATCAGCGCTGCAGTATACTTAGTAACATTTTAGTTCCTCGGGAGACTGGAACGTACTGCGCAAGTGCTTCGCCTCCACCAGCACGGTGCTGTCCCTCCAGGAAATGTCAAAGGCGCGCGCCACAAGTCGCGCGTGCTGTTTCTGGAGACCGGGTACGCGTTTGACGTCACCGGCCGCTTCTCGTGCGCCATCGAGTCCGCGGCGAGGCACCACCCCGGTTGGACCGTCAACGTGCTCGCCGCGGTCGACACGCCGAACAGCACCGACGTCTGGCTAGACGGGCCTTTCAAGCGGATGCTGGGCCGGTTCCCCAACGTGGTCTTTGATAGCGTGCAGGTAAGCTACGCACAAAAACAAACTAAAAAAAAAGGAGAAACATCGCAGCTACCACAGTGGCGAAGCACTGACCTCGGAGCGTTCCTTAACTAGATCATTGAATTTTTCTTTTTACGTTGTCTGTCGTCAGGGTGTGCTCCGCTCCTCAGACATGATGCGCTGTTCTGGACGCAGTCCGATCCCGCCATATTGCCACATTCCGTAATGGCGGAGTTTTGAACCAATCACAGAGGTCGTCGTAGCCCTCTTGGCCAATCAGGGCTGAAAAGATGGCGAAGTCGACAGTATTACGGAATTTGACGATATTTATCAGTAAAACCCGGTTATGTTGTGCGCAGGGGCGCTATAACATAAAGCTGATCCGAAACTGTTTTTATTGCATTTATGCAACCAGCCTTCCACGATTGTTCAAAAATATGCTGCACTACTCACCGCTTGGCCTGTCGGTCACGCGAAGCTACGCATACCACGAAAACTCCCTATCTCATGTGATGTGTACATACTGATTAGCAGAAAAATGGAGCTGTGTTGAGCGTACGCGAGCGTGTCAGATGGTACACGACATCGCAAGTTTGAAAGAGCTTGACACAAAGTTCTGAATCAAAATTTTAGGTGGGACATTTTAGTGAAGGAAGTAACAGATTGGTGGCTATCGTAGGATACCTCAGGCTAACAGCCCGCGCACTGTGTTTCCGGAAAGAATAATCTCCGTGTCTCGACAGAGCTTATTAGGATCGCCTAACTAAGCCTTTGCTGAGGTATTGTTTGCGGCACGAGGAAACAAACTTGCTTTGAAATGTTCGAAGCTTCGTCTTACTTGCATTGTGAGCGGTAAAAGTAATTTGCGCGGGCCTCGGCGACGACCCACTTTTTTATCTTTGACTTAGTCCGTGAGCGTAACCTAATTTCCACTGACACGTTTTGTAAACCAGTGAAGCGAGCTCCGCCCGACACACCTATAACGAGCGAATTATACTACCCTCGCCGCATCGTTTAGTTAAAGCCTGGCAAAACACGCACACAAACCTCATGCGCAAAAAAAAAAAAAGACCTGGGAGAACCGAAAAAAAGAAAAGCATGCTCAACACGCGAAGCACGGAAAAGCGAAAATGAGTTGAAAGAATGATGAAACAAAAGATTTACGATATAGACTGCTTGCGAAGTTTGACTTGCATGGTGTAACCCTCGCTGGAATTAACACAGCTTCGCTGTTCGACCATCTTTGCGGACTGGAAGGGGCGGTGATGTTTTGTAACCCTGTCTGCGGCTTTCAATCGTAAACCGCTATCGAGCAATCGTTCAATCGCTGCAGTCGTTTCGACATGTACGCGATAACTGCATTGTCTGCATATGGGCCGCGTCTGAATCGCCAGTCTCTCATATATCAACTAAAACATGTGCTGGACAGATCTGACTGGCTGCTTTGTAGCGAGTGACTTGGAAAGATGTATACTTACCCTTGTTGTTTCGCTATATTTCCTAATGTGTTTAATTTCGCAATGTGCATCGCTTTCATCGTAGGGGAAAATAGTGAAGCGCAAGTACACACGGAGAAAAAGAGGCAAATAGATGCGGAAGCGTATCTAAATGATTAGTGCTGCCTTGTGTTTTTCTCTCCGTGCACAGGACGCGCTTGTTCATTCTTCCTTGCGGAGTACCAACGTGCCCCCATACTACCACTCCTCTGTGCGTGTGTTTTCTAAAATTTTCTTGTGACATACTACCTCAGCTGTAAGCTGCAAGAGGTAGCTCTTCACCACCCGCATATTTATTCACTGGTTTGCGTATTTCTTCCTTTGCACGTGTTCCTTCGTCATACTTTATTTTTTACCGCTGCCAATTTGAATAGATATAAACGAATAATCACCGCACACCGCATGCAGGTTGCTGATATGGTCCGCGGCACGCCGCTGGAGTCGTGGAGTGTGCTGGACCTTCGCAAGGAAGGCGCGGATATCAGTGAGCACCTGTCAAACGCGCTGCGCTTGGCACTTCTCTACAAGCGAGGCGGCGTCTACCTCGACAAGGATACCGTGGTCATGCGGCCGCTCCACGAGTTCGACTCCTGCCTTTCCCAGACATCACTGGTGAGCTGGAGCGGCAGACGTGGCAGGCTGAGCAATTAGAGAGTTTTAGCATGTCCGGTATCCCGCTTATAAACGCAGGCGGACTGGGCGTTCTGCCGGATGGGCGGAGGCGCGAACGTGAGTGGCCTGCACGGTGCAGCCACCTGGTGGTGCAGAGCTCAACCAGACAAACACAGAGCTATTACTGGAGTTACCAAGTGTATTCCACTTCGCTACTGGTGTATATTTTGCAGCGAAGTCACTCAACACAATACAATTGTCGATAAGTATATATTAAATAAGAGTAAATTCGACAGAATTTCTTTACGTAAGCGTGCCGACAAACTTCGTGATCAACTCAACACAACCGTGTAGATATATATCTTAAAGGGACAACAAAAGAGTATGTTAAGACGAGACAGATCGGTAGATTAGTCGTCTAGAAGTCTATGATTGTTTCGCATGTGCCAATGTGTCACTTTGATGCGTCGAAAATTGCATCCGAAAGTCTCGCTGCTGCTCCTCCTATAGTTTAGCCTCCCGCGCCATAAACGGAGGAGTTGACGTAGCATCCACGTGACCTTCCTTTTAGGCTCTCTCTATGAAGCAGCCAATACTGAAGTCAGTCCCAGGAGAGCCACCACAGTTCAGCAGACGTGGCACCACTCCCACCATTTTCTTCCTTATATCGCTAACAAATGCCTTGTTGTCGCTACAATTGTCGGCGCGTTCGTTATTAGAGAAGGCTGATTTTTTAATCTAGCTCGACTTATTACTTTCCTTTAGTGCACCTTTAGATGAAATACTTGTATGGCAAAAGTATCTGACTGTGGGACTCTGCATGCCCCTTTTCCTAAATGTCTACGTTTAGTTACGTAGGTGAATAATTTTGTAAACACCTGCGACGCGGATGAAGTGTTTTTGTCAAAGGACCTACGATATAAAATACGTTAGTACAACTTCAATATCCTGAATGAGGAAGGTGCCATAACACTTCAAATGCTGTCACACTCAGGTGGCGTCCACGCCGGCGACTCTTGGAAGTCGCACGACAAAACTGTAGTCGCTACAGACGACGCACGCAAACAGTCTGCTTGGTCGAGAAGCCACCGTTGCGGCTCAAACGCTCGCTGTTCGACTTTTTTCAGCTCCGCGAGTGTAGCCGCAAAGCTTTTGAACCAATCAGCGGCACGTACAGGAGCAGTATACGTCGTATAATACGCCGACGGTTATTTGACGTGGCGATGGTGGTGCGCGATCACATGTGAAGTCCAGTTGCGCCACGTGTTGAGGCGGGAAAGGGCGGGTCGTCGTGTTTGTTTAGCCGTGTGTGAACCTCGTTCGCCGTGACTCGCTCCTTGGTCGCCAGTCGTGGTTGGTCACACGAGTTCTGTCAGTCACCAGCGTGAATGCCGCCTTTAAGGGACACTGTAGGGGACATGCCCGAATGATCATACCTCCTCGCGAGCACAGGCGCTCTCGAGGAAGTATGAGAATCACCGCAATGTCTTATACGTATGCTCGACCAGCAGCGAAAGAAGCACTGCATTTTTCACCAGCGTACTCGACAATCACGGGACCGAAATGAATGCGTCGTCGGTTCACAGAGCGAGCGCTACAGAGGCAGAGGAAGTAGCGATTTTACTTCACCAGGGCCGGCCCAGTTACAAGAAGATACATCAAAATCTACGACGTCGCACCGACGCATCAGTGCTTTAAAGGGCGTCCCAGCTACCATCAGCCAGGCTGTTCAACGAAAAACGAAAAAGAAGAAAAAAGAAAACAAACAAATGCGGTGCAAGATACGACGATCTTAAGAGCTGCGGTGTTCGGCCGTCATATCTCTGACAACCGAACACCGTATATATAACTAATATATTTGTATCTGGCACTGTGAAATTCTATTTTTCGTTGAACAGCTTGGCTATAACCTTAGCTGAGACACGCGGTAGAATGACGCCGCAAAATCAAAAAAGAAAGAGCTCCTTCGTAGATGCGTGCCAATTCTTACAACTGGCACATCAGAGAATGCGAAGCTGCACAACCGAGTCCTCGCAACCTGAGGGACACTCGGTGCTCCTAACACCGTAAAATAATGTGCACCTTCTTGAGCTTTTAAGGTTTAAATTGTTTTACAATGAAGGCACTGCGAAGCTGCACAACCGAGTCCTCGCAACCGGAGGAACGCTCAGTGCTGCCAGCACCGTAAAATAATGTGCACCCTTGTGCACTTTTAAGTTTCAAAGTTTCTTACAATGACGGCACGCGCAAGATATAACAACATTCCTTTTTTTTTTTTATAGTCCCTTCAAAATATAAACTCTCGACGTCGACACTCTGCCGCAGCGCATGGGCGACTCGGTGAGCAACAGCTTCCTGTTCTTCGAGGCGGGCCACTCGTTCCTGCGGGACGCCATGGAGCGCATCGCCAGCGACCACGACCCGGGCATCAAGTCGTCCCTGGGGCCGCCGCTGCTGCACGACACGCTGCTCGAGCGATGCGGCGTCGCCAGCGTGGCGCCTCTGGCCGAGGCCGGTCGCCGATGCCGAGGCGTGCTCGTGGTGCCGTGGCAGGTGCTCTCGCTCGTTCCGTGGACGGCCTGGACCGTGCTGTTCGTCGCCGAAACCGCCGAGACGAACTCCTCCTGGTGGGAGGCGTGTCGGGACAGCCACGCCATGTGCCTACACGGCAAGCTGAGCGCCCGCAAGAAGGTCCAGAAGGACTCGCCTTACTGGCGCGCGGCGTCGGAAAACTGCCCGCGCTCGATGGAGATCTCGATCGACGTGAACGGGCGGTTCTGATCCAGAAGAGGAGCCCTCGTTTACGCGGCTGAAGAAGCTCAAACACTGACGGCGACACGGATGGTGATTCCACACTGATCTGTATATAAAGGAAGTGGGAGGGGGGGGGGGGGGGGTCATGCACTCACGCCAATAAATACAAACAAGGGACAGACACGTACGTGCGGAAGACCGCGGGATCACCACTCTTGATACAACCACCAATCGGAAGTTTATTGCTTGGAATGAGATTGGATTTTAAAATCTTTCCTAATGGCCGATTCGCTCGTCGGCGCAATACACAAGATCCCCCGGATGTGCCACCCATGCGGCAGTCGGCGTTTGTTACCTTTTTCTTTGTGTGAATGCTTTAGTGGCGACAATGTCGTTCAGCAAATGCCAGCACCAATCTCTCTTTGTACCAGAATCAATCATGTTCCTCCGCTGCTGTAACACCATCTTATCCACGTGACAGCGTGTTCGTCACGGCGAAAATTGTCACTTCTTGTTTTAGATGTGCACAGCACGAGAAAATTATAACCTCAACGCCGCGCAACAACCCGAGCCAGCTTCCGAGGCGCCACGTGTTTGAGATGAGGAAAACTTAGAATTCATTGGTTGTCCCTATCGGTTACCGGTGCTCATTGGGGTGGAGGGGCACGATATGAGAACCAGTTGAATAATCAAAGGAGCATTAAATGCTCACGCTATCTCACCACCAGCTAACCATCCTTCGAACTTCCCTTCTGCATTCATAGCCCGAAAGTGACTTCTCCGACGGGACAGACAAGCCGTGTTCTGTCCGTATATGCTTTCTCAAATCACGCAACCGTTATTGATTAGAGGAAGTCGCACCGCCCGAAGTCGAGTGAGTGCGCGCGCGTTAACTATGAGAACACAACAACGCTACCGTATCATGTTCACTGCCGTGCATGGCTCGTATGCAACGCTACGCATAGCTCTGTCTCAATCTCACCTGACGAGAGACAGACCGCCTCTTGTTTCTGTCGTTAGGCTCGCGTATCAAGCTCTGCCATAAAAATGGCGGGAAGGCCAGGCAGCTGACAGATGACTTTGCGAGCGCTGTATTTATACGTACAAACGGTTTCGCGTTACCATTACGCTATGAAGAGGCCATGCATACACGGTTATTAGAGCTAGGTACGATTGTTTTTTTACCATGTGTATTTTACTTATTCTCATGTCCGTCGACTTGGCTTACTCGACGAACCACCTCAAAGCAGAACAGTGAAAGATATACACGTCTGTGGCGCAACGTAAGTAACGGGAGTTATGGCGTCTAATTCGACAGCTCGGCCTGTGTGCCAACGACCTGGCTGCACGGGTGGAGCGTTACGCGGAGCGAGAGAGGCGTGCTCGAAGACCCATAACATGCCGCAATTCAACCACATGCCGCGATGACGCGTCAGAAAGCAGCACTTGCGTTGCATCAACCGTGGCGTTATGGGAGGCTTGCGACTTCACCTATAGACTGGTCTTTCTTTCTCCCTGCTAGAAAGGAAATACTGACTAGTGGCTCGTTGTCACTGCGACTTGCGGTATGGCTAGCCAAAAGAAGACGTGTGGCGACGCCATCGGAGTTCGTTCAGCGGCGGCAGCCCGTGTAAGTCCCGGATTTCGACAACACCTGCGCGAGACTCGTGAATTTGCTCGGCAGTGAAGAAAAATTATGGTTTTGTCTGCTGGGAACGTTTTGCTGCAGAACAACGACTGAATTGGGCGTAAACTGACTGACATTTCAGACGTCGTCGACACTGTTCTCTATAAGCACGAAATTTAAGAAAAAGAAAAGCAACTTTGGCCTTCATTTTCTACGTTGTTGCACGACCGTAAACGGCTAGACAATTGAAGGCCACTCTATTAGTTTACCCCACTTTAGTGCTTCCATACAGTTTTATTTATTTATTTATTTATTTATTTATTTATTTATTTATTTATTTATTTATTTATTTATTTATTTATTTATTTATTTATTTATTTATTTGTACAGGAAGCCACATGGCGTCCAAAGGGCATTATTGTAGCGGCTCTCATTACGACCATTTCTTCAGCGACCTTGTGCGCACCGCGCGCCTTTGCGGTGGGCTTGACGTGCTTCGCGCGGCCGCACAAGGACCTGCTCCGGACTTATAATATCAGCAACCAAAGTCAGAACACACAAGGAGTGGACAATTGTGGAATCAAGTTGGTCACTGAGAGACGTCCGTCGTAGTAAAGCGATGCGAGTCTGGGTCTCGAAATCCACCGCTCCGCCTCAAGCGTCAAATGGCTTCCAAAGGTACTTGACACATGCTTCGCGAAGTTAACTCAAAGAGAGGAGAATATCGCTACGAGGATGGCTCGCATACTTGAGCGTAGGTTCTACAGGCGCGCTTTCTCAGCCAAGCCGAGTTCAAGTGGTCGGTAGCAGAAGCAGTGGGCGGGAGCCGAAGTTGCAAACAGGGCACGCCACGTGAACGATTACGGCCGTTGCTTCGTTTCGTCCCGATTACTGCATTGCAAGAACGCGCCTAAATTAATACAATCGCGGAGCTTGCCGATCGACGCGAACTATAGGCAAGCAATTGAAATGAAAGCCCATTCCGTCAGCGGCAGCCCTTTGTTCCTATATAGTTCTGCACGGAAATTCTATTCAGGCTACGAAGTTAAGATGATCCCCCTTCGCGGTGTTACATCTTGTGAAGGAGCGCAATATCAGCGTGGTAGTTGGCTCATCCGGGGCACATGCTTGTGGCACTCAGTCGGTCATGCCCGATCGCCCCGACGCGACTCGCGATTGCTTTTCCGGCATCGACACCTTCTTCCCTCTAGCACGTTGATGTCATCGTAACACTGGCTCATTCAGTGTTTAGCCTTAATTATTGTCGTCTGGTAGTTAGCCAGTATACTATTCTGATCCCTTCTTCTCGTTTCGGGTATGTGCCAATGTTTGGACCTATCATCATCATCGTAATTAGAACAGCACCCCGCTTGTTCGCGAGACGTGCCACAATCACAACCATGCAGAGCGTCCCTCTGCTGGGCGTCGAGGCCCCGTCCCGACCGCTGGCTTTCGTCACACGCCCGGCGGCGCGTGAGGTCAGCTTCCGTAGACGCCTGCTGTCCAGCACCAACGAGCTTCGACACTTCGCGGCGAGGTAAGTCCGCCGTTTGGCACGGCTACGGGCGGTCGTCGAATTAGCGCGTTTCATTAATCGCGCCAGCCACATGAAACGTATTTGCGGCGCCCCACACGCGTCGCCACGCCTTCCTCGCGCCGCGCGATGCCCACGCTGAGATATAACGGCGGTCGCCTCCGGAGATGATCGTCGTGTGGGATCGTTATGTTAGGCTGAAACGCCGCCAATGTATTGATATTGCAGGTACGCTCAGTGTGCCTGAGGGGTGAACTTGGCGGAGTGGTAGCATTCTATCTCTGCTCCGTGTAATCGCCTCGTTAGTCTGTTGGAATAGCGCTAAACGTGTTCATGTTGCTTTTAACTCTGTGGCGTGTTTATTCTTCGTATTTTAATGGAGACGTTCGGGCGGAGAAATTTCCGGCACGCCTATGCAAGACAGGATCCACCCCTACCTCTTCCTTCTCGTCGTGTTGCTGTTGGGCAAAAAACCGATGCGACACTGTGATCGGCATTGCCATTCATCGGTTCTGTTCCGTCTCTACACTATAAACACAAAACGCATAGGTAAACGTTTTCACATTTCAAGGACAACCGGCGTTCTTGTAACATAACCTACTAGCAACAGCAGGCAGGCATTGGGATTTTTCTTTAGTTAGGTCTGTTATTAAAATTTACAGGGACAATATATGGGCATCATTTGAGCAATAGGCTGTAGTTTACACACATGTAGCACCGCAGTCACGTATTATTCATTGATCAACGTTCTTTTTGTTTTGTTTCTTTCTATCTCTTCTTTTCAACATCTTTTTCATCGCCTTATTCTCTTCTTCAGACTCACCGCTGCAGCCGTCATAGTCATGGCTACTCTCTACTTCACCGTCGCCAGCAAATCCTATGAAGGTGAGCTGATAGATATTGCATCATGTGCACACGTACCCTCTCTAGTACTCATATGATCGTTCTTCTTATTCTTTATGTTTTTGTTGCATATATACCACAACTTCGTCGTGACACCAAGGAGGCTTATCGACATCACGCATGTATATCGACTGTTTTGTACAGTCATGCTCTGTGTACTCGTGTTCTGTACACACATGTCGGGCCTCGGGCAAGCTTATACAAATTGCTGCTCGAGCGCGGAATAAGGGTTCCCGTTTATATTGGTGCACATACGGTGTACAGTGCGGTCCTCATTTAAGTACAACAGCTAATCAGAAACTATACACCCCGAAGCGTTAGATAATTATTCATCCGTAAAGCGTTAGCTTGTCAGCGTATTCTTGGGAAATGGGATGTCTTATTAGCGCTGGAGTATGCTAGTAATGTGTTATTCCTCGGGAGACTGGAACATACTACGCAAACGCATCGCCTTCACCAGCATGGTGTTGTTTTGCCCAGGAAATGTCAAAGCCGCGCGCGCGACTGGCAACAAGTCCCGCGTGCTGTTCTTGGAGACCGGGCACGCGTTTGAGGTCACCGGCCGCTTCTCGTGCGCCATCGAGTCCGCGGCGAGGCACCACCCCGGTTGGGCCGTGAACGTGATTGCCGCGGTCGAGACGGCAAACAGCACCGACGTCTGGCTGGACGGGCCTTTCAGGCAGATGCTGGGGCGGCTCCCCAACGTGGTCTTTGATAGCGTGCAGGTAGGCTACGCATAAAGAACTAAAGAAAAAAGGAAAAACGTAAAGCGAAGTATTGTTAAACTATAGATTCCTGGGGGTCTTTTCTTTTATCGTTGTCTGTCGTCAGGGTAGCCTCCGCGCCGCAGATAGAGGTGTTATTCTGAACACTGTCCCATAGCGCCACATCGTCAAATTCTGTAATGGCGGAGTTTTGAGCCAATGACAGAGGCCGTAGTAGTTCTCTTGGCCCATCAGAGCTGACAAGATGGCGGATTAAATAATATTACAGAAATTCGTCATATCGAGAATAGAACCCCCCGGTTATGTTCTGAACAGCTGTTTCAACGTATTCCATACGCTCTTTCCTGTCAAATACAGAGCAGGCCGCGTTTAGCTAGTTGTGCGTTCTACATCAGAGGACGTTAATTAAAGGGCCCCTCGCCAGGGTTGGCCATTTTAAGCTATCATGCTTAGCCTACAGATGACGCGTTGATGATGGTGACTGTGCAGCATTACCGCGCTGTGGGCCTCCTACGAAAGCAGCTGAAATCTCAAACCAAACGCCCCTCGCCTTCCCTCTCGAAGAAGCGCGTTCCCAGCAAGACACTCACGGTTAACGCGCATAAATTCCATTTCGTGAAGTGCATGTTTCTCGCTTTCCGAGACTACTAATCACCTAGGCCCGTATTCACAAAACGTGCTTACGCTAAAAGCGTTCGTGCCAGCCAATAGTGATGTAGAACATATTACTGCAGTGATATCACAATAGTGATCTAGGACATTTTACTACTAAAACACCACTTACGAACGAAAAGCTTTGTGAATTCGGCCCCTAATGTGGAAGGCGCGATGCTGCAGGAAAGCAAGATAAGGAAATAAAAGGAGGCGGGGCTCGACGCCCCGGTACGTCCCTCAGCTCCTGCGTATATATATATATATATATATATATTCGTCGTACGTGAGCGTGCCACAGTGTGCACGAAATCGGAACTTTGGTGCGAATTCAACACGAAGTTGTCAATAGAAATTTTAATAGGGTCATTTAACGCATGAAATAACCGATCCGCGGCTAACGCACGATACCAAGTATTGCGTTTCCGAGACGAATTACCTCCTTGTCTCCACCGCGCTAATCACAATCACCTTAAGCATTTGCTGCAGGAGGAGTGCGCTCGCAGTTGCAACGTGCTATCCTGGAGGTGTTGTTCAGGACGCGAGGAAGAAAAGCTTCCTTCGAAATGTTCGAAGCTTCGTCTTGCTTGCGTTGCGAGCGGTAAACGTAATTTGCGCGTGCCTAGGCGACGACCTACTTTTTTCATCTTTGACTTAGTCCGCGAGCGTAACCTAATTTCCACTAACATGTTTCCTAAACCAGTGAAAGGAGCTCCGCACGACACACCTATAGCGAGCGAATTATACTACTTCACCGCGTCGTATATAGTTAACCCCTCTACGGTGACTCTTGGGGTGCCGCCTTATGCTGCTGAGCGCGATGTCGTGGGTTCGCGTGCCACCTCGCCGTTCGTGTGCATATATAGCGCGGTTAGGAAACATGACAGCGGCGAAAGTATAGATGGAGTCATCCGCTATATACGGTGTCCTTTTTGTAACCCTGTCTGCAGCTTTCAATCGTAAACTGCTACCGAACAATCGTTCAGTCGCCGCCGTCGTTTCGACGTGTACGCGATAACTGCATTGTCTCCATGAGCAGCACCTGCATCGCCAGTCTCTAATATATCAACTCAAACACGTGCTGGACAGATCTGACTGGCTGCTTTATAGCAAGTGACTTGGAAAGATGTATACTTACCCTTCTTGTTTCGCTAAATTTCCTAATGTGTTTAATTTCGTTATGTGCACCGCTTTCTTCGTAGGGAAAAATAGTGAAGCGCAAGTACACACGGAGAAAAAGAGGTAAATAGATGCGGAAGCGTATCTAAAAGATTAGTGCCGCCTTGTGTTTTTCTCTCCATGAACAGGACGCACTTGTTCATTCTTCCTTACGGACTACCAACGTGCCCCCATACTACCACTCCTGTGTGCGTGTATTTTTTAAGGTTTTCTTGTAGCACACTACCTCAGCTGTAAGCTGCAAGAGGTAGCCTTTCATCACCCGCATATTTATCCATTGGTTTGCGTATTTCTTCCTTTGCACGTGTTCCTATCGTCATATTTTTTCCCCGCTGCCCATTTCACTAGCTATAAAGGAATTTGCACCGCACACCGCATACAGGTTGCTGATATTATCCGCGGCACACCGCTGGGGTCGTGGAGCCTGCCGGACCCTCTCAAGGACGGCCCCGGCGTCAATGAGCAACTCTCAAACGCGCTGCGCCTGGCGCTTCTCTACAAGCGAGGCGGCGTCTATCTCGACAAGGACACCGTGGTCATGCGGCCGCTCCATGGATTCGACGCCTGCCTATCCCAGACGTCGCTGGTGAGCGGGCACGGGAGACGTGACAGGCTGGGCACTTAGGGAGTTTTAGCGTGTTTGGTATCCGGCTAAACGCATGCGGACTGGGCGTTCTGCTGGATGGGCGGATGCGCAAACGCGATGTCGCCGGCACGCGGCCGCCGTGCACCTGGTGGCGCAGAGCTCAACAAGACACACACAGAGCTGTTGCTGAAGTGTATTCCACTTCGCTGCTGGTGTATGTGCCAGCAGCGATACAAACCGCGCTTTTAATCTTTTTTTTTTCTTTCCCGTTGGACAGCTTGGCTAATCCTATAGCTGGGACACGCGGTAAAGTGACGCAGCCAAATTAAAGAACGACACTCCTTCGCAGATGTATCCCAATCTCACAACTGATGCGTCGTGTGGTCGGCGAAGCTGCATAACCGAGTTCTCGCACACCATTGACCGCTCGGTGCTCCCAATACCGTAAAATAACGTAAGCCCTTGTGCACTTTTAAGGTTTAAATTATCTTACAGTGAAGTCACGCGCAAAATATTGCGATTAACCTTTTTTTTTTTATAGTTCCTTCAAAGTATAAACCCTCGACGTCGACACTCTGGTGCAGCGCAAGGGCGACTCGGTGAGCAACAGCTTCCTGTTCTTCAAGGCGGGCCACTCGTTCCTGCGCGACGCCATGGAGCGCATCGCCAGCGACCACCACCCGGGCGTCAAGTCGTCCCTGGGTCCGCCGCTGCTGCACGACGCGCTGCTCGAGCGATGCGGCGTCGCCAGCGTGGCGCCTCTGGCCGAGGCCGGTCGCCGATGCCGGGGCGTGCTCGTGCTGCCGTGGCACGTGCTCATGCCGGTCGCGTACACGGCCTGGCCCTCGCTGTTCGCCGCCGAAAGCGCCGACGCGAACTCATCGCGGTGGGAGGCGTGTCGGCACAGCCACGCCATGTGCTTCTACGGCAAGCTGAGCGCCCGCAAGAAGGCCGAGAAGGAGTCGCCGTACTGGCGCGCGGCGTCCGAAAACTGCCCGCGCTCGCTGGAAATCTCGGTCGACCTGGCCGGACGGTTCTGAGGCAGAGTGCGAGGACAGATTTGCCCCCCGGTTGAAGAAGCCCGGACATTCACGACCGCACGGATGGCATTTCCAACTGATTTGTATATAAGGGGGCATGTATAGGCACACTAATAAGTACAAACAGAGGGAGGCACGGGTAGTTGGAAGACGAATCCCAGCTCTTGAGACAAATAGAAATCGAAAAAAAAAAGAACTTGCTTCGGATGAGATTTGCTTTTTTTGTGTGTGTGTTTCGCGGTGGCTGATTCATTCGCTTGCGGAATACGTAAATCAGTTGGACGTGCCGTCTTCGTGGTCAGTAGTGTCCGTGCCTCTTTTTGTGTGTGTGGTGCTCTTTAGCGGCCAAATGTGTCTTTCAGCAAGTACCAAGCAGTCCAAGAAGGAGTTCTTCGTTCTCGCGCGAACGTCCTTGACACCGTTGATATTTTCGATGGGTCTTTAAGCTGCTTGCGGTTTTGCAGATGAACCAAATGCCCTACTTGTTCATTTTCCTGTTCTTGTTGTTACCAAAGTTCAATTGGCTCAGTATTACAGCCCGAGCAAGTCAACATTTCAATAGCGTGCTAATGGGTTCTGGATGCAAACCAAAGGATATACACGCCCATTTTTTGTTTTGCTATTTTGTTGTGGTTGTTGGTTCTTGCTGTTTTAGCTTTTTTTTTGGGGGGGGGGGGGGGCGACAACATACTTATTTAAGCCTGTTGGCTTTATCTGCTGTGGGAAACGCGCGCAATAACTTCCTTCCTATTGAAGTTGGGGCGTTTAAACATTGAGAAATTTGCTGCGGGTTGGTGGTGTTATGCCACAGCTCGTATATACACGTATACAAACATGTTGTCGTGACCGCCAGTACCACAGCCGAAGAGTTGTGGGGCGAATTTGGGTAATATTTTCAGTGGTCTGAGTTATGAATACAGGATCCATATCTGTATATATCTGTTTGCTAGGTTCACGCTTCTCCTCAAGTTGAAGCAAAAAAAAATCTAAGCTCGGTAACCATCAAGGGAGTAACTTCACATTTCATATTCACACCTTCTACCTTTGTGTACAGTTGTGGCTGCAGGTGAACCCATAGTTTCTGCTCGTCCCTACAACATTTGTATGCGGAAACGCTCGATCAAAATGAGCTTGCAAACGAGACCTGCTTCTTAAAGCTAGCGTTGCGAGGGACGCAGCTTGTGAAGCTCTTTGGCCGTTACCATTCGAGAGTCACGTGACGTTCTCCTAGCTTCAGCACATGGACGATTTTCTCCAAATGTCGATATGTGGTGAATGTTTAGCGCTTCGGGAGGACCAAGATTGACTAGGGCAGTATACGCCATTCCGTCAGGGCCTGGGCCTGTTCCTTTCTTCGCTGCTAAATGTGCGCTTGTAGGCTTACCTATCCAAAAACCTATAGCTTCGAATCCGTCGATTCTGCCTGTAGCTTATCTTCAATCGCAATTTCAGTCAGTCAGGATAAATCTTTACATTCGTGTCTGTCGGAAACTGAACTTGGTCGTGTCGGGAGGGCACAGCATTTCTCTGCTACTGTAACTTCATCTTACTCACATGACAGCGCGTTTGTCACGACGAAAATTGTCACATCGAGCTTCAGGTGTGCACAGCATGCGGGAAATTGTCATCAACGCTGTACAGCACCTCCAGCAAGCTTTCAGGTCTTACCTATTCATTACCGGTGTCTATTGTGTGCAGGGGGCGTGATCAGAATCAGTGCAATAATTAAACGAACACAATTGCTTTCTACCTCACCACCAGCTGCTAACCCTCCTTCAGACTTCAAATCGGTTGTCATAACCCGGAGATGATTTCTCCAATGGGACAGACGAGCCTTAATCACTCCGTTAAGCCTTTCGGCACGTCTGCCTCGGGTCATACGCCTGAAACCCTTGAGCTGTCCAAACGGTTCTGTTCCAGTCTCCTAAAACGGACGTACACCACGTGTTGTAGCTACCGTAGGAGACTACGCCAGGTATGATTCTAAGAGCAGACAGCCGAAGCACTGATCGAACTCAGATTTGCCCACTGTGAAAGGAGGAGGAGTGTGCTCATGTTTTTTTAATTGATCATGAGCTCCCGCGCGGACAATTACAAATTCGCGCCTTACGACTTGCCTAACAACCGCGCTCATCCGCCGTGGTTGCTTAGTGGCTTTGGTGCAGCACGTGGTGAGCAAGCACGAGGTCGCGGCACCAAATCCCGGCCGCTGCGGCCGCAATCCGCTTCTTTTTTTTTTTTTTTTTTTCATTTTCCTGTGCTGCCCTCTGCCACGCACTGCTGAAAACGTTTTGGAAGGGTGCCGGAGCTTTCGCCGGTTCATTTGTGTACCTGCACCCACGTTGAGTACGCGTCAGTCGTGCGTTTCATGGATCGCGATTAAACATTAATGGCTTTTTTTCGAGGCAGCGTGTCGTTCCTGGGAGCCGTGTAGAACTCACCGACTACTGGGTGAGCAGGCCTGAGTGCGCTGTTGTGCGAACAGCGCGGCCGATAAGGGCCCGCCGAGTTCCCTTTACCGACACTGCTGCCCTGGAGTTTGTTATCGCTGATTTGTGCACTTGGAGCTCGCCTTTTGCATTCTTTCTACACGTTATCTAGGCATTTTGCATATTCAAGAAGTATTCGAGTGCAGCCTTCCGGGTCGGATTTATCAAAGCGGTTCACTTGTTTACATCGACATATATACAGCCGCAGATCTTTGTTATAGCGTCAAAGATTGTGGAAAAGGTGCAAGCGCTGATATGAAATAATGTCAGAATGTAGCAAAACACACATATCTGCGCAGATGTGCCGTGTTGTTCCAGCCTGAGAGGAGTCAAGGGTGGTGAGCGACCGAACCGTGCTTAAACAACGGCAACTGTGACTCAGACACATATATTACGGGTCGTCAATTTATTACTGATTCTCGGTTTTCTCTAACTCAATCGTACTTGCAGTTTGCGCGTGCCATAAAGCATTATTATAGAGAAAACTGTGCTCGCATATGCGCTCACTTATAAACCGTGTTGTTCTCTGGCGAAAAAGCGGATGCCATATCACTGACGCCGTTGTTAGAATCGAGCGAGACGGTTGTTTATGCAGCTGTACACCGAATGCCCCGGCTCTTGCTTGCCGTTTGATGCGGATCCGCGGATCTCTGAAATTGAGAAATGTGTCGGCATAAGACTTACAGATCCACCCATGTAAGTAGAGAACGAGACCGGCAGCTTACGGGAACGGTGACGTGTACAGATATTGGCACAGCGCTGTGCCGCCACTTGTCGCTTATTGTGTACGCGCCGTGCGAAGTGAAGAGTAACTGATTTCAAATCGGTAAGGCCGGTACTGAATTATAAGAGGAGTTTCCTCCGTTCTAACTGCTTAGTTTTCAGTTCAGGTCCGCCGGTAGCGGATGCACGAACTCGACTGCACCAGGCTTGACCTTCGCCGAAGATAATCAACACTGGCTCGAACTTCATGTGCACGCGTCTTGAGAGGGTTGAAGCTTGTGCATTTCAACTTGGTAGGCGTGTTTGACTCAGCTTGAGCGTGATTAATTGCGTATACATGAGGAGACGCTGTCTGCGTCGTCGCTTCGACTGTGTGTGTGTGTGTGAAGTGATTTTAGGAAAGGAAATGGAAGAGATGAGTGCAGCGCCGTAACTGTCTCTCACAGGAGGACACCTCAACAGCACTGCACGGGGAAGGGGGAATGGGAAGAAAAAGATGAAGGAGAGAAAGACAGGTCGAACGTGGCAAGGGGGAAAAAAATGTGAGTGCGGGGCTCAGAGCCGCGCTCTCAAGTGCGTCGCATTGCAGTAGTCTAGCAGTGCCGAAAGAGCGTGCTTCACGATGGACGAGTGGGCTGCAGGGAATAGCAGCGCGGTCGCCGTATCGTAAGTCAGTCCCAGTCGCCGATGGACTGTACACAAGTCCGTGCGCTCCACATCGAAGGCAGGGCAGCGAAGTAGCAAGTGGTCGAGCGTCTCCAAATCGGCGCAGCTGCTGCACGCGGGGTCGCCAATTCCCTGCAGCCTGTGCGTTCTAGCAGCCGTCCTGTAGCAGCCGACGCGCAGGCGAAGCAGGAAAGAGCGGTCCGCCCGGGAGAAGCCCACGCGGGGGAGGAGTCGAAGTGACGCACCCGCGGCGACGCGCTGGTCCGGATGCTGCGCACGGAGCGTTCGCAGAATGGTTGCTTTGGCCACGTCGAAGCCGCTGACCGAGGTAGCGAGGGGGAAGCGCAGGGAGTGAGCCTGCTTTGCGAGAGCGTCCGCGGCTTCGTTCCCTAGCAGACCGATGTGCGCTGGAACCCATTGCAACGCCAAATCGCAGCCCTGGCTGACGAGATGGCGGAGCTTTGAGCCGACGCGCTGCACCAACGGAGGTCCAAGGTAATCCTTCGCCAGCATACACAGTGCCGCGCGGGAGTCCGAAAGGATCGCGGCAGAAACAACACTGCGCTGCTGAAGCAGGAGATCAGCGGCTAGGTCGATCGCCGCAAGCTCGGCCACCGTCGACGACCACACAACACGAAGGCGGCACTGCCGTGTAGCGCAAATATCCGGCGCCGTGCACGCTGCAGCACCAGAACCATCACTCGCCACGGAGCCGTCCGTGTAAACGAGCAGCCGGCCCCCTAGGCGCTCGTGTAGCAGAGCGGCCGTTTCCTGCTGCATAGCACAAACAGCTGTTCGACGCTTGGACTTGACGCCTGGCACCGTGGTGTTTACATCGAGCGCTTCGACTGCCGATCGCGCGGGGTTCGGTCGAACGATGGTCGGCTCGCTGATTTTGTCGATGCCGTAGACAAGAAAGCCCGTCTCAGTACGGCAAACTCGCGCTCGTCGGTTTTGCGTCATCGTCGGCCGGGTATGGTAAAATGGTCTTAGCAACACACTGTGCTGAACAGTCGGCCAATCGTATGCGTCGGCGTGAGCGTCTTGTCGGTCTCGCATCGACCCAGCGTTACCGCGCTTTAAACGAGTACGTGAAGTCAAGCACGCGCTGCCACCACCAGCAAGTGAGGGCAGACGCTGCAAGAAGGCTTCGTCAGAAACGTAATGGTTTTTTTTGTGTGTGTGTCGCCCAAGTGTAACGCGCAGGTTTTTCGCTGAATTTGCAAGCCATCAATGGAACGCGGCGACTGTATGCCTAGCTGGCTCACGGTGCAGTCCGCACAACTCAATCGAAGCCCTGACCGCTTTCTGTTTTAAAGTGGAGTCGCAGTATTGCGCTGCGTATGTTTACGGTACTGCTCCGAGGTGGAGATATACTGCAGTGGAGTTTCAGCGCGATAGACGGCACGAGTGTTTGCGGCAGCGCGCGTCCGAGCGCTTTCTTTCTTTCTTTTCTTTCGGGGGACTTTCCGGCGCCCGGCCACGCACGCGACCCTTCCAAAACGTTTCGCGAAAAGATAAAAAGAGAAAAAGAAAGAAAGAAATGTTAAAGGAACCCCCGGTGGTCGAAATTAACACGATCGTGGTTTTGGCACGTCAAACTCCAGAATTTAATTCAACAGCCGCGTTTCTTAGGTACGTCCCGAGGCCGAACACTGTAGGGCACCACATTTAGAAGCAGCGCCCATAAACAGCAATTAATCCTTCGAAAAAAAAAAAAAGAAGAAAGCCGCCAAGGTGCTCGCAGCGCTAACAATAACCATCCCATACAAAAGAGAACAACAATTCGCGGTAGCAAGGTAGTGTCGATCCTCCATTCTCAACAGTGCCCAAGTTGGGACGCTGCTCGCGATCCCGGGCACACACAGGCAAGTACACGCACGCAACCCTGTCAACAAACGAAACAATTCGGCACATGAGGCCACCCACGCGCGCATTCCACGCTCACGCTAAGCCAACAGACCGGGTGGCCCACATTGAACAGCGCGCGCACGCCGCGAATGCGAGGCAACAACAACGCATTCAAACGTCGGACGCGGCCGGTCCCCCCCTTGCTTGCTCGCTCGCATACGTTTATTAAGCTACGCGTGCGCAAACACGGGCGCTCGCGCGTCGAGCGGTTTCTCGGTGCAAGCGCCGTGACCTTTGCGGTGCGCGCCTCCTCCGCCGCCTCCACGAGCCCGCTGTCGGTTTCGTTGCGAGCCGGGACGCGCACCATTCTTCAGCGGCATGGCGCGAACGCGCCTGGGAAAGCATGCGGCCACCCGCCAAACGAAACCCCGAAGAAAGCCATCGCGAGAGTCGATGCATTCGTCTCTTCCGCTCTTTCGTTCGGCGATGCTGGGTCTGGCTTAGCTATTCGTCCCGAAAAGAGTTGAGGGAGTAAGCAGAGAGAGAGAGAGAGAGATTGGAGGAAAGCGGAAAGAGGGATTCGCATCCCTCGGGCTCCGCTGGCTGACGGTGCCGGTACAAGCAAACCTGTGGCGCGCGGTTTCCTAATTCGATGCGTCTTTGTCTCGAACCGAGCGGCGTCGGCCTTTGACCCTGACGACGAGCGCGTGTTCGCGACGGGGAGAGAGGACTCGCGCGGGGCGAGGTTGTCTGGCCGGCGCGCGCCATGCGGCCGGGCGGCTGCCAATATCTTCTTACCTTCGCGGCAGAAGAGAACGGATCGCCGTCGCAGTGCAGAGCGATCGTGCTACGTCTGCCCGGTGCGGCTGTATGTGCGTCTGATTCGTTCGCTATAGTACATAGTGCCGAGCTTTGCAGCAAAGGCTCTGACGGTAACAGATTGAGAACAGGGGGCGCGGGGGGAAGGGGGGAGTCTAGCGCCTGTGCGTTCGCCCGAGTTGCGTATCTTTGTCATTCTGTGCGCGCGCGCACGTTTCGTGCGTCGCCAGTTCGATTCCGTTACTTTCGTAGGTGCCTCCTATGATCGTCGTTTCTCGGTGAGTTGGCAGGATGACCCCGCTAGATTCGTCTTCGCTGACCTTCGCAACGTGCTGGTTAGAACGAGAGCGTCAACTACGACGACACGTTTCTGGCAAGGGATCGCAACTTCCCGATTTAGAAAGAATTTGTTTCGGGGCTAGATGGAGGTCGAGTAGGCCACCGCAGCCTTTGATACGTGCCAAAAATAACAAGAGATATGAGTGATGAATCGATTAATTCTGCCTCCCTGGGGCCACATTCTTCAACTTTCTCTGTCAGTGACGATTGGATGTCGTTTCTGGAAGCCTTTATTCAAGCCCAGCCTTTGACCAACCGAAGAGACTCACGCGCGCGGCCTGCATGACCACTGTCGCCCGACTGCGTAGTGATGACCCTGCGTAACTTTCGATGCTACGATTCCCCCCCCCCCCCCCACCCGTCCGGCCCAGAGATTGAGGTGAACTCTCATTCTCTTAATGCAAAAAGCACGAGACGCACCACAATGGCCCTGCCACTAGACACGACAATAATATCTCGTCAATCGCGAAATGGCTTTCATAGTTTTGCCAAGCTCTACGCGTGGCACAGTTCCCCAGGCAGTGCTAAAAAGCACAAGGGTTAAAAAAAGGAGGAGCTTCGGACTTCTTCAGTTCTTCCAGTGCGACGTGTCCAGACACTGTCAAGTCACCAGTGAGCAACAAGATCAAATTCGTCTCGCATTACCCGCTAAACAGAGCTTGAAATAGCTACTTGTGCTGAAAAAGAAAGGTGTTGATTGAAAATACTCTCTGGTTTTGCTTACAGTGCGGTCCTAGGATGTTACATATCGTTGAGGTCAAAAAGTGACTATCTGTTACCAGTTTTGTTGTTCAAAGGTGACACGACAGTCAGAAGAACCCTGGCGCTGTTCGACAATCGGTGTGTCCGGGTTTTCAAACACGGGACCCATGGGAAGTTCTGCAAGTGGCGTTTATTGAAAAGCTCACATTTTCGTGGAAGCCCTTACGGATGGCGTCAGCAACAACATGCGTAACAGCGCAAAAGTTAGATCATCACAAGGTTACCATTGTTATCGCATTCTGACTTCCAGAATCTGCACTTCCCTTATAATTCTCAATGGTGTCACTGTAACGTTAATACGAAGTTGCACATGTGAGATTACGACAGAGCGTACCACCGTTAAATTTTGATTTGTTTAGGACTTGTCCGACGCAGACCCATATCGCGTCCTTAAGACTGTTTATGATACTTTTTTTCTTTCTCAGCTCGTCTATGTTTGATGCAAAGAAAAAAAAAAGAAAGCCTTCTCAAAGCTCCGTTTCGACAGCCTTACACTTTCACTCACTTCACCAATTGTCCTTTCCTTCGAAGCCTCAGCTCGGGGCATCAGCCACGGACGTGTGATTCCTCTGTCTTACGTGGTCACGTTTGAACACAATAAGATTGCTTGTGCAAACTTGACCGTATGTCTTATTTTTTTAAAGCCCTATGCCGATACTAAAATTGAGCCCATTAATTTATGGTAATCGCGGTTTCTTTGCGTTTTTTTTTTCGTTTGCTCTCGTTTGTCCCGCGCTGAAGTCGCTGTATTCTTCCTGTACCAGACTGACGGCTGACCGACATGCGCTTCTTATTCAACCATTCGTATGTAATGATCAACGCAAATTTTAAGTTCTATCACTGCTCTTCTTCTTTATTGTTGTTTTTTACCATTGAATTCCGGTTCTCGGACATGTAATTCCCGAGAATTTAGCGAACGTGATTGGCTGGCGCATTTAGTTCAATGCTCTTCGCAGTGGCATGGCGCGGAGGTGGCACACCGAACACGTGAACACGTCCCCCCCCCTTGCCCCTCGCCCCCCCCCCAAAAAAAAAACCCGCATTCGAAAAAGGTTTCTGGCTACGCCGTTGGCTCTTCAAGTTGGAAAGTTGCCGCATCTTCATCTCTTTTAGATAGTGGCTATATACAAAGTGATCGTTCTTAAGTTGTCCGGAATTTTTAAAAATCGCCTGTGGCAGGCAGCATAATTCCTGCCCTTGAGCTGGACGAGAAAGTAAAACACATGTTCAACTAATTAAAAAAACTATAATTGCATTCGTTAGTAACGTTACAGCACATACTGCAATTTACGAATTGTAGCCAGTGAGCTTGCATGACGCATCTAGTTGAAATGAATCTCCAGGATGACACCAGTTTCGATATATTATATCTCAAAGTGTGGGACGAAATACGCGGGCGTTCCAGTTACTTTGTGATTAAATGCATAAGAGGATTTTTCGGTAAAAAAGTAAGTGGAACAGTCCATTTTTACGGCGAGCTTGATGGCGTATATCTCCAAACTGGGGTCATTCTGGAAATTCATTCCAAATGGATACGCCTAGCAAAGCCACCGGCTACAATTCGTAAATTGCAATATATGTCGTCAAGTAATTAATTAAGAAGTTAGTCAGTGATTTTTGTTAATTCGTTGAATATGTGTTTCCATTTCTCGTCCAAGGGATGTCTACTTCTCTGAATAATCCAGCTCAATGACAAGAAATGCTTTCTGCTACAGACGGTTTCTTTAAAAATTCCGGAAAACTTAAAAGTGATCACCCCGTATGTTGTCTGTAGCATTGCTAAACGTTCAACATGCGACGTCTTTCCAGTCGCCATCCACGCGTCTGATGGCCGTGAATGGACGAGGAACCAGCGAGAAGAGAACGAGGAAGATCATTCATAGAGACCCGCGGAACCAGAAAGACGGCTTGGCTGCACGACGCAGGTGTGTTAGGCAAAGCCGCACCGCGCGCCGTTGCCCACCGGTGGGAGTTCGCGAAGAGGCATGGCCGGCACGGAATAGTGAGCGCGAACGGACGCGCACGCGCAATGCAACATACCTTCTCGGCAACAGCTGCGCGGCGCCATACTAGGCCATACGGCGCACCACCGCATTTCAGTTCAGAGAGCCATCACACACAAAGACGCGCTGCATGTAGGCGGGCGTATGACGGTTCGCTCTTTCAGTTGATTCTTTCGTGTCTCGTAAACCTCCCTTGGCGCGCCGTCGACGCCAGTTCGTGTCGACGAATTGCGAGACTATAGATGAAAGCAACGCGTCAGGAACCGAGACAGCGAAGCACTGGTGTGTGACGCGCGCTTCGTTACAACGAACGATTGCTAACCGCGTTTCATCCAGTCACTTCTGGGAAAATGAGATGTGGACGACTCGAGGGTATTTGGCGTCTGGCCGGATTTGCTGAGAGGCTCGCTAGACGAATTTATTGCTTACGTGGACGGAGCAACAGCCTAAGCCTATAATAGCTGCGGTGTTTGTTGTTTAAGCTCCAAGAAAACTTACGCACGAACATCGACCAATGCTATTATCTGTCACCATCCCGCCCCTGAGTTGTAGCTTAGCGCGGCTACACAGCAATCCGTTCGGTAGCACACGGTGGCCAGTACGAGTAGAACACGTTGTGGGGCTATTTGGTTCATAGCTTTCAAAAGACGAAGCGCCAACAGAGACAGCACACTAAGAAAGAACAAAGACAGGACAAGGCGCTTCCTCTCTTTGTTCTTTTTTAGTGTGTTGTCTCTGTTGGCGCTTCATCGTTTGAACGCCAGTACGAGTGCCAGGTGAGGCGGCCGTATTACGACGAAGGCGAGACTATATGCATTCCGCTACGACTATTTCGCTATACAACGAGTGAAACACTATCGGTCTCTGAACGAAAAAAGCTTGACGTGCAGGAGTGCACGGTTGCACGTGCAGTCGGAAGGCACAGCTTGTTGCGGTTGTGTTTTGGACTCGCGGCAGGAAGCTGCGGCGTGCTGTATAGGGGAGCATCCGCAGATTCGTTTCGTTTGCGTTGCGAGCAGCGAAAGGAACTTGCTAGTGAAGCGGGGACGGTACCTACTTTCCTTTTTTTTTTACTTTTGACTTCGTCCATGACCTTAACCTAATTTCCACCGACATGTTTGCCTCACCCGCCAAAACGAACTCGGGACGACACGCCTACAACGATGCGAATTACTTCGCCCCGATGTATATACGCACATCGTTCACTCTGTACGCCCTCTCGCTCTCGCTCCGGTGGCTGCCGCGGTATACACCGCGTGCCGAGCGGGTAGCTGCGACTTCGCACGCCGGCCACGGCTGGTGTGTCCTTAGCTAGAGGTGCGCGGTCATGGAACCTGTATATGTACTGTATATGTACTGCTTTGTGAGTACACAGGCTGTCTTTTTGCTCTTCTTTTCTTTTTTTTTTTGGGGGGGGATGCACCAAATTAAAAAAAAAGATTGACTCTCCATCCCGGCTCTGCGAAAGTGGATGTCCAGCGAAGCTGTTGAAATCCACCACTACAACTGCTGAGGACGGTATGCAGTGCTTTATTCCTTTAGAGTAACGGTATAGTAATGGTAATTTAGAGTAATGGTAGTAACGCGAGTGAGGGTACTCTTGACAGCACGTCGCCGCCCATAGCGGTATTGGAACAACACTGAAATCAATGGCTAGGCTGGTTCTTCTGTATACGAACGACTAGGGACGTCACTCGCCACTTCACAAGCTGCCGCCGCCGCGGCAGCTTGCGCAAAAGTAATTTTTACCGCGAAACGTATGCGGGGAGTGCTACGTGTTTCGCATTGTTATCAGGAGCGCCTTATTATTAATCCTGTGGTGGTTCGGACGGTTGCTTTGTCGTTGTTCTTCATTGAAACGTGTGCAGTTCTGTATGTTGTATGCGTGGTTCCAAAGATTGATTCCACTGTTCGCTTCACTTTGCTGACTGCTTGAAGCCTCTGCCTTACTGGGGTACGAGTCACTGCTCCTAGCCCTGCACTACCGCCGGGATGGGCCCACATTTTTGTTGGCGGACGCGGACACTATAGATACCGAGCAATTAGAGGCTAACAGCTTCGCTGTAAAAAAATTCCTGTGGCAGATAGCACAATTCTAACCCTAAGTCCAAATTACTCGATCAGGCGGCCTATAATTCTACGATAAATCAAAATGCTTAATCTGAATAATTAACAGATTTGCGCTAATTAACTTTCTAATTAATTAGTTTATGGCGCCTTTTTTAGTTTGCGAATTGAAGCTAGTGAGTATGCAAGCTATATCGACTTAGGACGTATTCTGAAGACGCCACCGGTTTCCAGATATGCACCATCAAACCTACAGTAAGATTGCACTGTTCCACTCCCATTTTTCAAAATAAAACGCTGTATTATGCATTTAAGCATAAAAGTAACTGGAACGCCAATGCATTTCGTCGGACACATTGAAAATGGACACCTACAAACTGGCGTAATCGTGAGAATACGTTCCAATTGTGGATACGTATTGCGAACTCACCAGCTACATTTCGTAAATTGAAATATGTGCCGCAAAGTAGGTAACAGGAAGGTCATTAGTGTAATTATGTTAATTATTTAATTATTATAAGCATTCTGTCGCCTGACTACATAAAAGTGCCAGGCCTGTTTTTTTTTTCTTTGGAAAAAGTTTTTTTCAACAAAAGACGATGCGAACACTGAGTCACAATGACTGCACAATACCATCAGGACGATAACATATACAAAGTACGAAGCGTTGTATACATGGCACGTTTTGAAAGAAGTGTCTGAGTCCACTGGCCGTAACCCTCGCAATCATGAATGCATCTTAAATTGAAGCCCGTGTTTGACTTGATTTAAGTGACGCCTGTCGTGAACGCGCCGAAGGAAACGCGATGAGCGTCTTATGCACGTTCACGCCAGGCGTCATTTAGATCAAGTCAAGCGTGGGCTTCCAGTTCACAAGGAAATTTATTGTAGGCACGCTTACAACTGTGGTATGAACGTAGTTAAGACGCATTTCTGAATACGTCGAGAGACATAGTCAACATGAACTTTTATTTGGAGTGTGTCAAATCGACCACTGCTTGAAAGCCATAGCAAGGAACCCTCTTACCTGCTCTAAGTAATATCCTCTATTTCCGTCAACGCTTTCTTTAGCGCTTGCAACAATTGTTAAGCTTAAGCAGCATTTCTAGCAAGCTTGATATTAAGCACGTTTCTTTTTACTTAATCGTGACTGCATTATTATTGGAGACAACATATGTAAAAACAGTAGGACTACATTGTGAAAAGTGTTTCGTTTCCGAAAAGTATAGACACCTACATTTTCTTCCCCGGTTTCTTTTCCGTGTTGGTTATCCTTCCGAACCGGTGGCGTACTCATTTACAACAGAATCGTCGCTGTTGCCATCTTTATGACACTCTGTTAACAGTAACACGGCAATGTCTGAAGCTGTCGCTGTAGTGGCTCCCCTCTCACGTCGGCGTCCAGGGCAACCAGCAGGCTGACGCTCTGACAAAGGCAGCACACCACGCCACTGTACCCGTCAGCACCACTGTAACAGCCTGTACTGCTGTACTATACAGTGCAACTGACGGAGGTCTGCTTCGGACTTCCGTCAGTTACGCTGCGTGGTGTCCAGATGGCTCATGAATAATGCCTTGCAATGTGGTGAACGCGGTTTAAGTCGTGGATCCGGGACTTCAAGGAGGTGCGACCTAATGCTAACGCATTTCTCTCGCATTTACCGCTAAATAACCACTGTTTTCTTTTTTTCATCGCTTCCATCTATTCTCAATCTGGGCTAATTGCGACGCGTGACCGGAACGTGGGCGAAAGAGGAGAAGGAGGAGGGAGGGGGCAGCCGGAAGTTCCACGGGGTCGTTTCGCTTCCAGATTCCAGCTGGCTCGATAATAGGTGCCCAGCGCGAGCACCCTCGCGGGGGTGAACCGTGGGGGTGATATATCGAGCTCGTATAAAGCGGCCGGTCGGCGCTGCCTCGTTAGTTCCCGTCTTATTCGGCGCACAGGTTCTCCCGTTTCTCGGGCTAGTTGGCGGGAATCTGCGGAAACGCGTGCTCGCGTCTCGTTCACGCGTAGCCGCCGTGATTGCTGGTTGTTATTACTTAGCGCGCGTGCTCGCCGACCCATGCGGCGCGCGCTGCCTCGTCTCGAAGCGCTCAGGTCACGTGTATCCGCCGGATGTGTTACACTGAGATACAGTAGCTTCTCTCTTTTTATCAGTCACGTCCCAGTTTGCGCGGGCCCTTTCACGCGGGTACGGTAAACGCTCCTTGTAACAACATCGCTTTATTCGAAATGTCGCTTTATTCGAAGTTGCGATGGCAGCGCATGTTTTTTTCTTTTTTTTTGGATCGGGATATTCGAAGTGCAGTGACGCGCCTGACTCCTCTTAGTACGAATTGCAAAGCGGGATATCTGCCAGGCGCAGCATGCGCCATGTAGAGACTGTTTGCGTTTCTTCGTGCGAAATTGAAGATGCAAAGAGTGCTGCAAAGGTCATCCCACCACGCGGCGACGTCTCCTTGGATCTAACTGCATCACGTGGAGATAACCGACTGACGAGATAGCACTTGCGAGCATCAGCAAAATTTCACCACTGCCATATGTCCCGCTATCGGGCACGGATACGTTTCAGGGCTCACGCTGTACGAGATTCCGCGCGTTCGTATTGCACGACAAACCTTACAATGCCTCCTTTAAGTTCTCTCCACTTTCAACGAGGTCCCAGTTAAAGCGAAGTATATTTCCCGCCCCTGTGACTTCGTGGCAGAAGAAGAAGAAGAAGCCGACTAGTGCGGTCGTGCAAACATCGGCTCCCGCTTCGATCAATGTTTTTGCGCCGAATTTCTGTGCCACCGCTGAGAACCTGGTGGCGATCGACGCCTCGTGTCACAAGGATTACGTGGATGCCCATTTTTTGCCGGTGGGTCCATTTTTCGCCTCGTTGAAAACTGTTTTCTGCGTGCCACGTAGAAAAGGTGCCAGCCCCTGACTCGCGCTGTAGGCCTAGGCCTCACGCGCACGACGGAGTGTAGGCATGGCCTCCGGCTTAGCTGTTGAAGGCATGGAGATCACCTCGGAGGAAGATATCGGATGGATGACAGCCATCACTCGCCGAAGGAGACGCGCATTAGCCGCTGGCGGGAAATCCGTGGCTATAAAGGATACCAGCCATGGCGGGAAAGGTAGTCGCCGCACGACCACCTCGCAGAACGTGCTTAAGCGCGTCGCTACCGCCTCTAGGATCCCGATGCTACCGAGGGATCACATCAAGATAATTGTCCGCCCCCGTGGCGGCCTCGACGTTAAAAAGTTCAGCCTGGTACATCTCTCCAGAGCGCTGGCCATGGCAGCAGCCTTAGCGCCGGAAGACACGACGGAGGACACGTACTGTCCGAACGGCTGTCAAAACATCTTGGTGGTATCGACTCCGCGGGAGGAAAACGCAAGAGCTTACGCCAAGGTACGCAAAATCCATACGAGGGATGGACCCTTCGAAGTGGCGGCCTACACCGCAGCAGGAGAAGATACATGTAAGGGTGTTGTTCGCGGTATCGACCTGGACATTAGCGACGCGGAACTGAAAACCCTTTTCGTCATTCACCGAAATCCGGGCCTCGTCGAGGTACGTCGGATCAAGCAAACTACGACGGTGGTGGTACTTTTTGAAGGACAAAGAGTGCCAAACCACGTTATTTGTGGTAACGTACTCATGCCCTGTTACCTCTACCGACGACAGATAGATGTGTGCTACGGCTGTGGTGAAATCGGACATAGATCCGACGTGTGTCCCAATCCAGCAAGTGTTAGAAAGTGTAGGGGCTGTGGAATCACTTCCCCACCTGAAGATCATCAGTGCGACCCCAAGTGCGCTATTTGCGGTGGCGCACACCACACTGGGGACCGAAAATGCAGTCGAAGATTCCAGATGCCTTATATTGTGAGGCAAAGGCGTCGAAGGCGCCAACGACAGCAAGCACGCTGTACACAGGTGGCCGACGACATTGAAGACAGCGACAATCCCCAGCGCAAAGGGGTCATGCAAGAAATTGACCCCAACTTGCGCTCTCGCACGAGAGAACGCTCCAGCTCACGAGGGCGCTCCCGCTCCAGAGGGCGTTCTCGATCCAGAGGACAACCCAGCTCTGGAGAATCTTCTAGTGTTGACCAGCAACCCCGAGGACCTGGGGCAAGATCGAGGTCCCGTTCACAGTCGACCCCAAGAGCAACCTGGGCCGATCGAGTCAAGAACGGAGGACTTGGGAAACCAGGACAACCGACAAGGGCAAGGTCTAGGAGTACCAATGGTAGGGCACAGCCGGAACGTGAGTCAAATCCCCGAATATTGGCATTAGAATCAGAAAATCGGAAATTAAGGCAAGAGCTGTCTGAGCTCAGGGAGGCTTTCAAATCCTTTAAAGAGAGGTCCGAAACACCCCGTAGTCAGATGGAGACAACGGCTCCAAAACCCTTGGCCGGCAAACCTAAACGTAAAGCCCCCCACCCCGTTCCCATTAGCGAAACAGAGGAGGAAGATTTAGAAACCTCTGAGGCAGAGGAGATGGGAGAGAGTGAGGCACCCCCCAAACACAAAAAAGTCAGAATAGCCGCAAGGTTAGCCACAATAGACAGGACTCTGGCGAAAATCATGGAGCTCATCACTAATCTAGATGCTCGAGTGGGTCAATTAGAAAGGCCCAAAGTTAAGGCAAAGGCAAGCGCAGCGGCTGCATCGGCAGTCCACGGAGGCACAAACGGTAGCCCGAGCGCGGACTCTAGGGGTTCGGGTAGTCAACCAGTGGTATCATAATGGCTTCAAACGACAACAATAACATTAAAATATGGCAGTGGAATTGTGCGAGTTTCCGAAGGCGCAAGGCTCCCCTGCAGCAGCTCATTAGATCGGCCAAAGTTAAGCCGCACGTTATTCTCTTACAGGAAACACTAGCTAAGGAGGATATCTCTCTACCGGGTTACAACTCCGAAACCTTGACCATTCCAGGGGGTCGGGGAATAGCGACTTTGGTTCGAAAGGGTACCTCCTATGAAACTCACGAGCTTCCCAAGTACAAGGTTGGTCTAGAAGCACAAATGATCGAACTCATCCTGAAGAACAAAAAAGCAGCTAACGTGTATATAGCTAACGTTTATAGCTCTCCGCAAGATAGGAAAAGGGATTTTAAGACCCTCTTGGGCCGCATTTCCAGTAAGGCAGATACAGCCCCACTCGTAGTGGCTGGGGACTTCAACGCTCCCAACAAAGAATGGGGATATGGTCATCAGAGCATCAAGGGTACTAATTTAGCAACCACGGCAAGTGAATTAAAATTTGCTCTTATTACAGATGCTAACTTCCCCACGAGAACTGGTACCTCCACTACCAGAGATACAACCCCCGATCTTACATTCCTTCGGGGAATTGAAGGCTCATGGGACAATCTGCAGGAGAATTTAGGAAGTGATCACTACATAATTGAAATCATCTTACAGACGCAACCACCACCACTAAGGAAATATGAATACGTGGACTGGGATCTCTTCCGTAAGCTGCGTAAGGAAACCAGCATAGATGACGAATCTTATGAGGAGCTTTTAGATCAGCTAAAGGCAACGGTTAAGAAAGCTACTAAAGTAGTCTCAACAGAAATCGAAGTCCCAAAAATGGACTCCAAGCTAGCTCACATGCTGGAAGCGAAAAATGCCCTTCTAACCAGATGGAAGAGTCACAGACTCAATAGAAGACTTAGAGCCAAGGTCGCCCAAGTTAATCGTGATATCGAAACATACGCGGCTCAACTTTCACGTCAACAATGGGACGAAACTTGCTTAGAAACAGACGGAAGATTGCGCAGAGGAGGCAAATGGAACCTATTGAAGAGCCTACTTAATGACAAGCTCTCCAGAGGTACTACAAACCTCGCCATAAACAGGCTCGTCAATAAACAGATAACTATAGGGCGGACAGCAACAGAGGTTGCAAACGACCTCGCACACATGTACCTGCCACTTAAAAATGAATATGAAAACGAAGAAGAAATAAGCGAACCTTACTCCGGAATATCGCAACCGGACTTGGACAGTGACTTCACTGCAGCTGAGATAAGGCATGTACTTTTTAATTTAAATGGGAGATCTGCCCCGGGTCCGGATGGCATCACAAATAAACTTTTGCGAAACCTGGACGATGATGCCATACACATAATCACGGTCAAAATTAATAGTCACTGGAGATCCGGCACTGTCCCACCGGAATGGAGGGAGGCCAAGGTGACGTTTATACCGAAACCCGGCAAACCACTAACAATGGAGAACCTCAGGCCCATATCACTTACATCCTGTATTGGCAAAGTAGCCGAACATGTTATTCATAATAGGATAATAGAACACATAGAAAACCAGGAGCTTTTCAGACACAATCTCATAGGCTTTCGGAAGGCATTATCCACACAGGACGCCATGCTAATGATCAAACGGGCTATTATTGACGACCCTAGCAGGGACGTAAAGGGCTTCCTGGGTCTGGATCTTAACAAAGCATTTGATAAGGTTGCACATAAACATATCCTACATGAAATCTCAACCTTGAACCTGGGAAGCAATTTTTACAATTATGTGAGGTCCTTTCTAGCTAATCGGACAGCTCTGGTCAAACTCGGGATAGTCACAGGTGGTCCATACAATTTAGGCAACAACGGCACACCACAAGGTTCAGTATTGTCCCCACTCCTCTTTAACATTGCCATGCACAGGCTCTCGGAGGAATTGTCCAAAATCCCGAGCTTGGGGCACGTCATATATGCTGACGATATCACAGTGTGGGTCCCAAGGGGGTCACTCGCAGCACTAGAGCAGACACTACAGGCAGCGGTAGACACCACAGAATCATTCCTTAAGGGCACCGGACTCAGGCTATCACCTAGTAAATCTGAGCTGCTGCTCTTCAGACAAGGGAGACAAGGTGTTAGAAACCTTGTGCCTTTAGAAACTCTGCCAATAAAAATCATAGACAACACAGGACGGGTCATACCCAGAGTAGAGCAAATAAAAATTCTGGGTCTTCTCATTGACGCCAGGAGCTGTAACGCTACGGCGCTAAACCGTCTCACAGGTCAGGCCAACAGTACTTTAAAGCTCCTGGGCAGGGTCTCAAACCGAAATGCAGGCCTCAAGGAGGACAATCTCATCAGAGCATATCATGCATTTTTCATCAGTCATGTGACGTACATTGCATCATACCTGAACTGGGGGAAGGGAGAGAAGGCTAAGCTAAACGCACTTATACGCTCCGGACTCAAAAGGGCTCTGGGACTCCCGCACGGAACGAGTACCGAACTCCTCAACAAGTTAGGACTTCATAACACTATAGATGAGCTCATTGAGGCACATTCGATGTCACAAATTGCAAGACTCTCCAACACTAAGCCAGGTTGTAAAATTCTAGATGAAGTCGGAATACTGCCTCGAGGAGGAGACGTCTCTAAGTTCAAAATACCCAAGGAGGTGGAGACACAATTAGTTGTAGACCCCATACCTAGAAATATTCATCCTGTGTACAACAAGGGCAGAAGGGACGCCAGGGCCAAATGCATTCTGGGTAAACTGCACCAACAACACAGCTCAGCTCTTTTTGTCGATGCAACTAGTTATGGATCGGGCAACCGCTACGCTATTGCCGTGGTCGATGAGAGCGGTAAATTAATAAACGCGGCGTCACTAAGAACGACCTCCATTCATGCCGCCGAAGAAGCAAGCATAGCACTTGCAATTACAATGAGGAGAGGCTCCACGATTTTCTCTGATTCCCGTACAGCTATTAGGAATTACTCAGCTGGCTTCATCTCAGTGGAAGCACACAAGTTACTTATACACAGTATTAATACTCATAATTACGACCAACTGGATAGCTCACACCTAGTCTGGTTTCCGGCTCATCAGGGCCACTCGGTCAGCCCCAGTGGCTGCAATCCTAACGAGCAAGCTCACTCTGCTGTGCGAGATCTCACATGCCGCGCATCAGATCAGGAACTGCTCCAGGATGACTGCGGCTCCTACAAAGACCCACTTACTACTTTTCACGAGATCACCTCACACTATAGGGAAGGCAGGAGGTTTTTTCCTCCCCCCCATCAGAAGCTCAACCGAGCTCAGGCAGTCACATTAAGAATGCTTCAAACTAAATCTTATCCCACACCTTTTGTGCTTAACAAAATTGACCGGCATTTTCCCGCGGAATGTAAAAGTTGTGGACACACTTCGTGTCTATTTGATCATATGTTCTGGCTGTGCCCCAACCAAAGGGCTTCGGATCTCAACAGTGAGGAGGACTGGAGTCGGCGCATATCCAGCGAAGTCCTCCAAGATCAACTCCTGGCCGTCCGGAGAGCTCACGACATCGGGAAAGCCTTTGGCCTACCGGTGCCTACGTGGGCGGAGCCACCGACTTAGCCTGGGGGCTTGTGCCCTCGGACCCTAGTTTCTCTGGACTAAAATAAAGTTCTTGCCATGCCATGCCATGTGACTTCGTAATAGCGAGGTTTTACTGTACGAGAGTGTATAGGCGAAGTGTAGCTTCGCTTAAAAGGGAGCGTAGAACAAGCAAAGAGAGTACAGACTACTTTCACTCGTCCTCCTCCTCCTCGCATTCTCCCGCCACTCACTGCCCGTTCGCGACTGGGCTAGCGCGGTCACATGGCATCCCGACATGTTAGCGGTAGTGTTTATATTCTATATTCTACGAGGGGGGGGGGGGAGAGGTGTAAATTCCAAAACATGGTTTGCGTCAACATACACGAAAATCACAATCTACTGCAAGGAGTACTCTCAGAACTAGTATCGATACAACGCAGTGCGATACAAGCTAAAAGCTTTTTGCACACGCTTTGAGATGTTGGGCACCTTTATACGTTCAGATGTTGAACCTTGTATATATCTATATAATTTTCTTTTTTTCTTTTGCACAGAATTTGGCGACACTGTGGCCACATTTCCGGATCACCACGCCCCGAGACTTTTCGAGGTATAGTAACCGTAAGGTTTATTACAAAAATTACTAGAGCTGCGAGCATGGCGATTCGGCCGGCATGGCAATGAGGGGCAGCACACGAATTTGCCTTCGTCCTTCTGAATAACTAAAGAGCCAGAAAAAACTTCGACCTCCTGCCTTCAAGCAATTCTGTCACATTGCAAACTGCCTATATTCAACAAGATAGTGCATTATAAATGCAGCACTTCGCAATGTCTACGCATGCGAGCGGAGTCTTACTTCCCTCGTGTCTTTAGAACAGCTGTCATCGCTCGGAAATTGTGGCCGATAATGGCGCAGATAAAGCGTAATAAACAAAGCCACTACCGAGAACATTTGAAGCCACAATTCAGAATAGAGAGCAGTGAAATCCACGTATACTACTCAGGATTCTTGTGGTAGTTGCGAGCTATCGCGTAGCGACGGTTCCTTCTAATGATGCTAGTAGTGAACTTTAACGTACAGGAAATCCCGTTGTTAGGAACACGCGAACGTGTTGCCACCGATTGGGGTGACGCGTCAGCTACGCGCCTCCACATCAGAGCTTCGTTTCTTTTCTACGCAGTTACCGAATCAGAGGCCCTCTGCCTGCCCCGACTTAGGGTGTCGGGCGTGAGAGAAACCCGCGGGCAACAAAAATAAAGAACAAAAGTGGCTGGACAGGAAGTCGGTCAACTCGGCCGCCGGATCCCCCTGCGGCGCTCGGCCGGGGGGCACCTGGTCCTCTCCGCGCCGAACGTCCTTTGCACGCAACACCGTACGCGCGGCCGCAGCACCCACGACTAGACACGCAGCGCCGCTGCTTTTTTGTGTTTTGTTTTGTTTTGTTTTTCTCTCGCGTTGAGCGGGGTCACCGAGCAGCACTCGCTCCTCTCTTGTGCCCGAACTGCGCCAAAGACCCGGCCACCGGGTTATGCGCCTGCAGCTAGCTAGCGGCAGCGGCTGATGCCTCCCCCCGCCCTCCCCCTACACGCAACAGGACGTTGTACTTGGGCCCAGCGTGCCTGGCGACGACATTGCAACTGTGCTCAAATCTCGTAGCAGCAGCAGCAGCTTCCGAGACGCACGTTCCCGCGAGACTCGTATACGCACGCTTTGCCTTCAGGTATGCGTCTAGGAGAGAGGCCTTCAGCCTCGTCTTCTACTTCTCGGCCTTTTGCAGGGCTTTCGTTTGTTGTTGCGTCGCATGTGGTCCAATGCCCTCTTCGCGTCGCGCTCGCTAATGAGAGAGAGAGAGAGAGAGAGAGAGTTATACACGATTCCGCCTTAGTCGTACTCTCTCCCGCACGAAAGAGAAAGTCGAGCTCCTTTCTCCCCAGAGTTGGCAGCGAGTCGTGCGTGCGTGCGTGGCCTGCTAGCGGCGTGATGGTGCGCCACGCGGTGGTGTGTGCGTTGTACTACGACACGAGCGTGGCTGGCCTTTTGGGCTCTTCTCCTCTCGCCGCATTTTAGCGCTTGTCAGAAGAAGACACAGTGCCCTTTGCTATTTCTTTTCCTGCGTTTTTCTCTTTCATTTTTTAATTTTTGGCACCGCAAACTCCAGCATTTTCACCTTCTCCCATTCCCCACGACTTGTTCTTTCTGTTTTCTTTTTTTCCCGTCTATTTTACCTTTTCGCTGCTTACTTGTCTACACTGCACGACTCGACCTCTCCCAGTGTGCCCGTCCGAGCTGGCCTTTTCGTGCTTCTTCGTCTCACTTTCGAAGCGCCGTGCGAAGTTACTTTCTTCGCCAAGCAAAGAAAGTTGTTGGCAGGGAAGTGCGCGCGCTGAGTCCATGAACTGGCAGATGGATATGGAGCATCTGGAGTGGTGCACACCATCCAGAGATGACATTATACTGCGAATATTTTAGAGTCCCGCGCTCTAACGTTCGACACGGATCCCGAAATGTAGACCTTACGCACAGTGAACCTCGATACATGGTATAGCGACGCATTCAGTGGCACCGAAGCTTTGCATTATGTCACGGTGTTATTAGACCAATACGTCACTTTGCGGCCTTGGTATTCAGCCTCCACGTCACAACTGCATCCTATCTGACGTGCGTTGCTGGAAACGGGCGGGGTTTGTAGCAGATAAAGACTGATCATTGGCAGGCAAACGGAGGAATAACTGTTTCCTACGTTTCCCTTCCGCTTATCTTACTTAGAGAGAAAGAGAGAGAGAGAGAGAGAATGAGAAAACATTATTCTGCGAGTGCTAGGGATATGCATAGGAGGTACAAGGATGCACTTCACCGTGTACGTCATCCGTTTATTCGCGGAACAACTTAACGTTCTGGGGGAAAACGGCAGTGCGGACATTTGTTGCCGACGTTTCCAACATCGTGACAAATAGATAATTCAACGAACGCAAAACTTCTGCGTTTGAATTCAACGCCGCGAACCGCGGCGCGCGAGACGTCACTGCGACGTTGCCGAGTTGAACGGAGTCAGTCGGTCGGTCGGCCGGCGAGTCGGTCACCCAGCAGACAAATCAAGAAAACAAGCATAAAGAAACAAGAAAGGAAAGTAAAGAAAATACTGGGCGCAATCACGCGAGACGCGGTCACAGAACAACTCCGTCGACAACCAAAACGTTTCTCGAGGTAACAGGCTAATGCGTGGTCCGTACACGCCACGGTGTCGACACGCACGGCGGGGTGTCTCCTCTTCCTCGTTTCGCGCGATGCGCCGCCTCGTTACGTAAACGTTTGCAACGAGGTTCGATCGAAAAGTGTCACACCAGAGCGGAAGAGGAGAAAGGGTCGAGGGGCAGGTCACGAGAGCAAGAAGTGGACGCGGTTTACCTCAACCCCCCCCCCCCCCCACCCCACTACACGAAAACAACAACAAAACGCAATACATAACAAGGCCAATAGCGAAGAAAAAAAAAAGTGAGAGTGCAGCATGGGGCATGTCATCTCTTTGCGACACCGAACTAGCCAGCCGTCCAAATTGGCCTGTCATGTCGGCATTCCGGTTTCGTGTAAACAAAAGAAAGAAATAAAGAAAGAAGCGTGCTTTGTCCTGGCCCAGCGGTTGCCCCACTCGGCGGCAGCAGACGCGGTGTTGAGCCGTACGTTGACCTTCGGGCAGACCGCGGCAAGCGAGGTGAGTACATCGCACGGCGAGGGAGCGCCTCCGCGGCTGGAAGACAGCACCCTCTTGGTGGGTACATGCGTTTTCCGCTAAACGCAGCAACAACACGACTCGGAGGGTCCCTGCCGGTGGAGCACCTCTCGCCAACTTATAGTCATTTCCCTGCTTTGAACCCGGGGGCAAAACGCGTTCTTTCGGCTTTGCAAGGCGCTCGTTCTGGTCTGTTTCATACTTCGAATCGAAACAAGGCTAAGATGAGGACGGGGATTCGAAGCGATCGACAATGGTTAACGAATCGAACGCAACAGGTGTAGCGCTCAACAGGGGATTTCGCAGACTGCACTAAACTAGGCGAAGTTTAACGTTGCCAAACTACACCGTGGGTTATGAGTGACTAGATAGTGGAGTGCTGCGTTTTTTTTTTTTTTTTTTTGACTGCCTGGGATCTTTTGACGTGCACCTAAATCGATGTGTACGCACGCTTTCTTTTTTTCATTTCCCCCCCATAGAGGTGAGGCTGTGCCGGAACCAGGCATCGAACCCTCGACCTCATATGCAACAGCAGAATGCCATAGCCGCAATGTGTTTCGACCAGTGTTGATATTTCATAATTGGATCGGTCAACAGTGGACGACCACTGTAAATAAGGTTAAAGCCGCATGCTTGCGTCTTGCATTTCTGAAGACAGCTTAAGACATTTTATTTTTGCGACTAATACGAAAAAACAGTCACCTTTCTCACCTTTCTCTTTTCACCACCTGCAGCACAGCGGCGGTGAGACGGTGGCGCTCAAGATTGTTTCATCAAACCACATCCTCTTCGAGACAAGTCAGGTGGCTATATTTCTTTCTGCTAGCGTAAGCCCGAATTCGTGCACTGCACAACGCCGCACTGCGGCGTGTATTACGCCCTACAGGCCTTGTCTGCCCGAGATGGCTGTATTAGTTTACAGAAGCACCGTGGAAGACAGACAGGCGCGACAAATGGCAGCAGTGACCCTGCAGCGAAGGTCAAGACACACGTGCATCACGCGATCGACGCCACCCGGCAACAGAAAACAACGACCGGAACAACAACAACAACAATAACGACAAAGTGCTTCGCGTGGCATTATTTGTCAACGACACCTGCCGAAGATGTACGCACACCTCGCTCAGAAACGCTGCGCCGGCAAAAATGGGTTCGGCACATAGCAATGATCTCGCGAGCCCGAAGTACCGACCGGCTCGCATCATCGTCGTCGCAGCCGTCAGCATAAATAAATAAAAAAAAAAAATTCAGCATTGCTGGCTTTGACAGCTACATCTGCCAACGGCCTGCGATACTTCGAGAACGCCCGAAGAGAATTCACGAACGGCAGTGCAACAGGAGTGGCATGATGCAGCTGCTACTGAGCGATGCTCGCTCAAGCGGCAGCGGACGGGGCACGGTTTGTCGGAGCGTGATGACCTTGAACCTCAGACGCGCCGCCGCCTCCGCCCTTCTTCTCGTCATTCTTCCTCGTGCACTTCGACCGCTCGGCTCAGCTAGGCTTAGCGACGTCGCTTCGCGCGCGCATTGCCGGCGTCGCGTTCCGAGGGAACAAAGCAGCCGCGCACTTGCATCGGCAGCCGCCTCCCCACTGTGGCCCCACGTCCCCCTTCCCAAACCAAGCTTCGCGGTCTCCGCGCGATGCTGCGAGTAGAACTTGTCGCCCCTTTGTGTGGGGGTTGTGTCACAGACACCGCGACACGAGCGGGCGACGGAGCCGCTATAGGGTGTCGACGAGGCGAGTTGACGACCGCCCTCCCTGCAGCCTTTCTTTCTTTCTTTCTTTTGGCCGCTTGCTTCACGCCCGTGTGTGTACAAGGTGTGCGTGGTCGGTCGACGACACTGTTTGTAGTGTCCTACCCCGTCGTCCACGCTTCACCCGATGCATTTTCGTTTACTTATTTACTTGATTCACTTTTTTCATTCATTCTTTTATAGTAGGCAGGCCGTCGCTCGTGCGTTCCTCCGCGGGACGTGCGCGGGCCGGATTTGGGGCGGGCGGGCGTGCGTACGCTTTGCCCGTGCGGGGGGACGCGCTCGAGCGACGACGTGCACGTCGGCCGCGTCTATAACAGCGGAGAGCGCTGCGCTGTTTCACTGTGCGTGTGAACATTAAGCAATTTTCTATCGCGATCTTTTTCCAGCCTTTCATTGCGACCTTTTTTTCTCCCGTTTCGTATCCTTTTGTCGCAGAAAGGTGGCGCAGTCAATGCTGCGTGGAAGAATACGAATGCGACAACGCGCGCGAACACTGGAACCTCTGCGACAGTCATTTCGTGCCGGATGGAATTTAGCCTGTTCTGCATTGCGTTTCTTTTTCTTGTTCTTGTTCTTGTTTTTGCTGAGAAAAGGTCAGGTGCGGCTTGTACGCTACAGTCGGAGCTTGTGTTGAGACTCTGGAAAGCAACGAATGGGTCAGTTTCCTTATATTTCGAGACTGTTTTTTTTTTTTTTCGTCTTGCAACTGTTGCAAAATAGAAGGAATGCACCCAAATCTGACTTTTGAAGGTGTGTGATTCACGCATGCGGAGGAGCCTTAAAAGGCGTAACGCCGCTCTCTATCTTTCCCTCTTATTTATTTCGTTGACTCAAAGTGGAACGCCCCAAGGAGAGGTGCAAATTCATAGCGTCGCTTCATGCGTTTCACTGCATTATGCGAACAATACGAACCGCCGAGCTTGCTTTAGACGCCAGGCGCATTCGACAAAAGTCGCACGGTCGGAGCGCTTTACAACGCACGTAGGAGAAAAGATGCGACCTTAATTTAACGCAAATTCCTACCTGGCGTTCGTCCGTTATACCACGTCATATATAGGGCGTAAATTTTGACCGCGAAAATGGAGTAAACATAGATAAGTCTAGCTGGAAGGCCACGTCTTTATCACTCAGCGAAATCTCTTCCACCCTTCAAACACACTTTTTTTTCTTCGCATACTTTATAATTTAATTTATTTAATTCTTATTCTCCTCGAACAAATGCACAAGGAAGGAGTAGCCACAAAAAGCAACTGAGATTAGTAGTTTGAAGAGGTGTCTGCCCCTTTACACAGCAGCAGTAGTTAAGAAACAATTTTCATACAAAGGACTGCTTTCATACAGATGCACGGACAATGACTGCACAAGAGAACATAAGCATTTTGCAAAATACAAAGGAAAGCTTCACATTAATGAGCAAAATATAAGAAAATAGATAAATAAATGCATCATAGTTCGCAGGAACTGATCTCGAATTGTTTTTTTGGACAACTGTGACACATCTACAGATTTGTTGGCAAGATTATTGAGCAGAGCTGGAAGAGTAAAAGCGATTGATTGTTCCGCATAGTTGTTTTGAGGAGTAGGTATGTGCCAAATATTGTGGTGACGTGTAGTGTATACGGCAATATTTTCTCTTAATTCTGAAATCTCGCTGCAAAAAGAGTTGTGCTTTTTTGTGGCCGAGCAGTATGTCTGAAGTAAACGATAATTGTAAAAATCATGGACATTTATGACCTTAAATTGTTTAAAGAGTTGCTGTGTGTGAAAATCATATGGGACGTTTGCAATTATTCGCATAAACTTCTTTTTAATTAGGAACAGTCGGTTTAGATTCGTTTTTGTTGTTGTGCCCCATACTAGGTGGGCGTAGGATAACTGAGAAAGGGCTAACGAGTTATATAGTAGTAGTTTTATACGTTGAGGAATGATATGTCTACATTTGTTTAGCATACACGCAGTTCTGCACAATTTTTTATGAGTTTCGCGGATATGGTCACCCCATGTTAAAGTACTTGAAAAATACACGCCCAGCACTTTCATGCATCCTACTATTTCAATCACATTGTGACCAAGTGTAATCAACGGCAAGTTCACAACCTTATTTTTTGGTCTGAAGACTATTGCTTTTGTTTTTGCTGTATTAATAAGTAAGGAATTGCACTTTGTCCATTCCAGTAACAGCGGCGTTGTTTCATCAGATATCTTTTGTATATCGTCAGTTGTTTTACCGGTGATTAATAATGTAGTGTCATCAGCATAGCAAATTGATGTTACATGAGGATTTAAGGTAAAGGAGTGTAGGTCATTAACGTAAACACAAAATAAAAGTGGCCCCAATATGCTGCCCTGAGGTACTCCCATCTTTATGCATTTGATATCTGAAGTAGATGTTCCTACGGAAACGTACTGCTTACGATGCCTTAAGCAAGAAGCTAGGAGGTCATACGCAATGCCGTGTACACCGTACGACTGCAATTTATCAAGTAGTATTTCATGCTGTAATGAATCAAAGGCTTTCGATAAATCTACGTATAATTTCCTGTAAGGTTATACATAAAGAAATTCAGGACTTGGGAGGTTTCATCGACAACGCAACCTCTCATAGAAGTTTCATTTCACGGCGTGGCTTTCTATGTACAACAAACCACAGGGCGCAATGAGCAAAATGAATGAATGAATGAATGAATGAATGAATGAATGAATGAATGAATGAATGAATGAAGCTTCGGCAGAAGTCATTGAGAGATGACTCTCAAGTCAAGCGACAGCTTGGTGGTGTAAACCTGGGAGGTTAGGGTGTGGGTCGCATGTGTACAGGGCATGACCTATCATGGTAGCGTACCACGGAAAGCTAAACTTCATCAAACTGGATGCGTTTAGAAAAACTATTTTGTGGTTCACAGACAAAACCCCAAAAGGAAGTTTATTCACGTACTAATAACAGCACAGGTGTGACCATAACTTCGAAAGCCATGAGCACGAGCACTTATCGGTAATAAATAAAAAAACTGCGCAGGCGATATTACCGTGCCAGATCAAGCTGCAACTCAAGCCGAACAGCACGGCAAGAGTTGCCGAAATGCCGTCTTCTTCAACCTAAGCAGTGGTCTTCGTCGTCTCCTTAGTTCTTGACGACGCAAATGGTCTGACGTCATGGCGGCAATGATATGATAGTATACGCCGACGATTCCTTTTTTATTACTGTTTCTATCTATCATATTTCCAAATATGTGTCGTGTGTCCGGCGCCCACCGGCGACAACTTATCTTTTCATCTACTTCCATTTTCCCTTTTCCTCATCATTTTCTAATTTCAACTTCAACACCGCAGCACTATGCTTTCCTTGGCATCATTGCTATATTTCTTTTCCTCTCGCTCTTTTTCTCCCCCAACCCACGTGCAGGGTAGCATATATATACACGCTCGCTTTCTTTCCATGTGTAAGGCCGGGTCCCTTATCACAGAGGTTGTAGCTCAGCGTAAAGGTATAGCAATATCCTGCATCGCTTTATGTGTTGGAAGTGCTCGTGCACACACTGTGCTGTGCTGCAGCTGTGTTCACGCGACGGACCGTGTCTCGTCCATCTGCAGATTTTAGTGTCGTTGGGGCAAGCCGGAGATATTTGGCGGAGGCTTCACTATACCGAGGCTAATAACGTCGGAAAGAAAGAAAGAAAGAAAGAAAGAAAGAAAGAAAGAAAGAACCTGACGTCATGCCAGTTCGTCGTGAGGGCGCTCCAGCGGTAGCGTGAGCAGCTCCGTTACGCACAACCGGGACACCGCCGGCGTGCTTGACGCACACTTCGAAACCGACACCCGAGGATATATCAACCTGTCGCGTACACTGTAACTGTCTCGCTCAACGTGCGCGCATGTATGTACTGTTCTACGACAGTGAAGACGCTACCGGCAGCATAGTTGTAAGCAGCAGTCTGGCTAGCTCGGTCATCCACGATTCGACGAACAGCAGAGTGTCTACGGATGCGGCCTTTTCCTTTACTTTCCATCATTTCTTTTCTTTTTTGCATAAGCTTGCATTTAATTCAGTCCGCGCAACGTTTGATATGAAGTTCATTTTACCACACCGCTATACAGGCCGGAACTCTATATGGTTGGCGAGGATAGTGGCGACAACTAATCTGAAGGCGATTTCGCTCCATCGATATAGATCATCGGTTATATAGCTAAAATATCACTCGCCTTTAACTAAGGTTATTTGAGTGGTGTCTCAGACACAACTCTTCTCACCCCACATAAGGGCTTCCATAAACACTTCACCAACATTTCTTGCCTTTCGCGTTCGCGCATTGTGCGAGTACCCGCGACACAAAACGCTGAATGCGTCGAGCGACTCCGGTAAATTCGTGCGCAGTCGCAAGCAGCTCGCGCATCTAAGACCGTAGCGAAACGTAAACAAACGTGCATGCTTGCGCTGCGCCTCGCGTTTTGGGGATAGACGCTATAACTCTTCTTTTTGTTTTTGTTTTCTCAGAGTGCGCGCCACGGTAAGCTGGCCGTATATACCTCGGCGGAACCGACGACTCCAAGGCCCCGTCGCATGCATCACCCGTGCACACCGCGGAGAGGCGCATAAAACAGTGCGGCAAGCGTTCGCCCGGCAGCACAGCTATCCGAATTAATTCGGCTGCCATTCGCATATCACCTGCCCGCGCCGCCTCGGGACACCTTCCATACGTCCATATATAAAAACACACTCACTCGCAACGAGGCGCGAATGCTAATGACTGTATACCCGTGTGCATATCCAGTGCATATAAATACGCCTCGCGGTTGCCGTTTGCGGCTCGGCGTGGGTGCCGACGATGCCAAAGTTGACAGCGAAAGCCGCAGTCGACGCCCTTGCTTATATAGAATGCCGCCTCGCAAGCGGCACCGTGCTAGGCGTAGGAAGCTATCACAATGCAGCGGGTAGGAATAATGCGAGAACGAGTGAGCGCGCACAAGACAGGACAAGAAGCGTGAGCAGCCATGGGAACTATTGGTTCCTTTGTCTTACAGGAGGAAGCGATATAAAACACTGCATCCGCAAATACAGTGCCTCTCCTGCGCTACTGTTTGCAACGTCCCGTCGTGCTCTATAAATAACTATAAATAACGCCGTGTTTCGCAGAATTGTTTTTTTTTTCCTTTGTCTCGGAGTAGTTATATACTTCGGTGATGCGGAGTACCAGCTGGCTACGTTGTATTGGCTAACTTTTCTTTTTTTTTGTTACTCGACTGACGGTTTATTGCAACGACTGCCTCAGTAGTATGTTCGGCTGCCGCGGCGTCCGGTAATGCGGCGCGCACGAATTTGGGACACGCCCCCTTTTTCGCGTTTACGAGATTGGTCTCGCTTTGTTCGAGACGCGTGAGCGTTTTACGCTGATGATCTCCGGCTGAGACGGTATACGCGCGCGTACATGCGTGTACTACACACGATGAGCAGCTGGGAGGCCCGCGAGGAATTGAAAGTGTGTTTGTGAGGGACGGGCCCGTCGAGTCTGCGTCTATATATACGCGAGGCGTTAAAACGAGGTGGCCGAACGCAATAAGAAGGAACGTGTGAAAAACCTTCGCTGGTGGCTGCACATTCTTACGCCTTTCCCGTGGGTTTTATTGGAAGCTTCCGTGCGCGAGGTTCGTTTTACAAGGCTATAAACGGCCGCGCACCACAGCTCGGAGAACGGTTGAGGCTGTGGCCGTTTCATTGTTTCATATGTATAAGGAGTGCGGTCAGGAATAGCTTCCGCGTGTCTCATGCGCCCCGCCACGTTTTTAGGCCGCACGTTGTCTGCGAATCCAATGTGGCGGGTACAACGACGCGAATTAGGGATAACGTGTAGCGTTTCATGTGCGATCGTTCTACGTGATCTCTATAGTTTCGCTTTTTGAGTCACGTGACGGTGGCACGCGATGCACTGCGGACCTGCGAAATGCGTTCTCGCGGAAAGTGTTTCGATTGGGTCCTCTGCATGAGTGAGTGTTCCCGCACGCTCACTTACTGTCGTGCGCAACCAGCTGGACGACCGGCCTCTGTCGGGAGAAAGAATTATATGCAGCACCGACGGAACTTAATCTAAAATTAATCTTAATCTAAACTTAATCGAACGGGAGAGAGCCGTGCAAGCGAACGTTGCTGCGCGTTTTGAGATCCGCGCCGGAGTGTGTGAATGGTCATTATGGCAGCACCTGACCCGTTTTTATTTTATTTTTTCGTGGTTTGATATATATATATATACTCTCTCTTTAACCCCTTTCCAACCCACTCTCCCGCACCCCACCGCAGGGTAGCAAACGAATAAGTCATTTCTTCCCTTTCTTAATGTCATTTTTTTTTTTTTTTGAAGATGAAACATGGGAATTTTGGTCAAAGATAGGGACGGCTCTCCCAAAATTATTGGTATGAAAAACAACAACAGCAACAAAAGATAATGAATATACGAAATATTGTGAAAACTCTATAAAAGAAATCGCACGAAATTAACATTAATCTGGTTAGCCTTCACGCCTCTCGTCCATTCTAGATCGCCCTCTCCGCTTTCCACGTTCGAATAACAGTTTCTCTTTCACTGCTTTAAAAGCAGTATTTATAAAGGGTCGGAAACTTTCTTGTGGTTAAACTTCATACATGGAAGAGTGTGGACTGAATACTCTAGAGAGAATACCAACGTCGCTACTGTACGAATTGGATGTCGCATGTTCGACGGAAACCATGCTTTACGAAAAGCGTCAATATTACGGTGGCAGATGATCGCAGCGGCCCAGAAACTTCGCCTCCCGAATCAACATTGAAGCCGATAAAGCGTATACGATGGTGAGTTACAAGTCGCCAAGCCAGACGCCTTCACCGAGGATAACGTTCAAAGTTAAGCTACATCAAGTAGTGTGCTACACTGATTTCATTCATCATCGAAAAATGTAGCAGTGCAACTTGAGACAAGTCGATAAGTTATGGCTTAAAACCTTGCTCGAAACACACACACACACACACACACACACACACACACACACACACACACACACACACACACACACACACACACACACACACACACACACACACACACACACACACACACACACACACACACACACACACACACACACACACACGCACGCACGCACGCACGCACGCACGCACACACACACACACACACGCACGCACACACACACACGCACACACGCACGCACGCACAGACAATCAGTGGCGCAAACGCGAATGCAGTGCCATTTTGATGCTCACGAATGAGCGTATAAGATCGTAATAAATTAATCCCGACCTCCTGACTGCGGTGTCTCCCGTAGCCTAGGTGTATAATTTTGGGACACCTATATAGCTCAATCATTCAATGAAAGCTTTCCCATGGCTATCCTGCTACCCGCGGCGTCTCGTCTACTTAGTTGGTGCCTGTACAGTAAGAGAGCTCAGCCGTTCTTTAAGCTCAGCAAGGAAGATAAGGCGAAGCGAACGGCCGGGACGAAATCATACAATGGCCGTACGGCCCGTCGTGGATCGGTGCTGCGTTCCACTTTCGGGTTTGCCTTTCTGCCCGGCGTATATAGTGCACACTGCAACCGGGTTCTCCTCAGCGGTCAGCGGCATGGCGTAAGCCCCCGATATATTGACGGCCCGGCGCGCATCCTCGTATCCGCTCGAGAATCTCGGTGTATGCGGGCGTCCTCAATAGGCGGCGCTCGCTTCGATGACGTATGAAGCGGTTCCGAAACAAAGGAAGGGCAACCACGTGTTCTCGCATCCTCTTTTCCGTTCGGTTCTGATTTGTTTTTCTTTGTTATTTTATTTGGGCGGTCTCGCGCAGAACCTTCAGAAGTACGCTGCCCACTGAAGAATTACGCAAGCGTGCCGGTGATTCCAATCGCTTATGCAAATTACCCGAGTGCCGCGGCAAGCACCTTCGTGCGTAACCACAAGCACAGGTGATTGATGGGTGACGGTGCCAGAAGTCTGCTATCCCGCTGCTCATCAAAATCGACGCAGCCAAGCAAGCTGCCACAATATTTTCCACGCTCATAGTATACCCCGGGCTTACCCGCACACTCTTCCTTCACCCTGCGCATCAGCGGTACAGTTCCTCCCATCTTTCACCGAGTTTGATCTCGGATGCTGTGATAGTTCTCGATGAGCGGCTAGGTAAATTATACGCCGTTCTTAAAAGACGGCCTGGAACATTTTCGTGAGTAACTTGCCGCAAAGGCCGTAATCAGCCGGCACCCTTTCGAACTCTGCTTACACATCACCGTGCCACGAGCTCCTCGAGCCAGACCCCGTGACTCACGAGGCCATGGTGTTCTGCTGCTGCTCATCGCGAGGTCGCGGGACGATTTGCGGCCACGGCACTAGGGATAAACTGCATAAATTCATTTTACAAAGACGCGCAAAGCACATGTTCTCTAATTTCATGCGCTTGCTTTTGCTCTTGTACAATAAGTTTAGAGAAGCGGAAAATAATTAGGCTTCGTTATAAACGGGCAGTCCGAACACGCAGTTAAGAAAAAGTGCTCCCAGTTCGCCAATATGAAAAGCCCACATATATATCGCAAACGTAATAACATTAAAAAACAAAAGAAAACATACACTTAAATAAGACACGAAATAAAGGCAAGGGACTTCCAGCTTGCACTTTATGTCCACTGTGTATAAGACGCAAACACACGAATATCAGGTTGCCCAAGGCGCCCTTAAAACAAGCACTCAACCTTGGTAGAATTCTCAAGGACCTACGAATCAAATTAGAATCACTACATCGTAAGGAAATCCCACAGGCCTGTCAGAACACATCCGCGTTCAACGAGACGCGAACGTGGGCCAGGTATTTTCACGCGCTCAGCCCTTGGCACAATGTCCTTGACCGGCCGAATTCCTTTATTTGCCCTTTGGCAATACAAGCCTGCCTTTCATCCTCGTTGCCATTGGACGCCGTGCGCGATGCCTATGTTTAGGACGGCTGAGCGAAGCAAACTACGAAGCGTTTCCGTCGCGGAAGACGTCGCCACCGTAGGACACCGCTGCGGACACCGGAGGACAAAATACCGCCGAGGCCCTTCCTCTATGTGTGACAACCAACTGCGTCCGAGACACTTCCAGCTTACGCCGCTTCAAGCGAGGTATCATATTCTTCGGAAAGCGTCTTTCCCGCGTGCGTTTCCTCTTCGACCCAGTCAGTGGGTCCACTATAATCGGCCAGCATTTACGCGGCAGCTTTCTTTTTCTTTTTTTCGAAACGAGGCTCCTTCCTTGCGCCGACTGCTCCAGTGATCGAGAAAGAGGCGCTGGCTTCATCCACTGCACCGTTTTTCTCCTACATTCCCCTCCCCTCTCCCACCTTCTGTCTTCCTTATCTCTTCGGTGTAATTATTCCTGTCAGTGGAACGGCAGAAGGAACAAAGAGAGAAAGAAATGAAAGATGTAAAATAAAATAAAGAAGCGAATCTACAAAATAACGGAGGAACTGCGGCAACAATATCCTCCGGGCCGCTCTCAAGTTGGCGTAAACTTGGAAGAGACGCGCTCACTTCCTCGCACTTATAGCCCCGTGGCCGCGGACTGCTCGGCAGGGCGAGCACACGCGGCTGCAATTAATCGCACGAACGAAGTAGTAATGGCTCCCTCGGGCTTGTCATATACAACAAGGAGCGCGCGCGCGCGCAGCTCGGAAAGGCTACGTATTCGCTCATGCACACGAGCCTGTATGGCGTGTATATACACGCGTTGTATACGTGCGTATATATTACACGAATGTCCCTACGAAACGGACGGTCGCCGCCGTTTAGTGCGCGCATTAAACGGGCACCACCCTGAGGCGGACGCCGCTAGGTCTTTCACGTGCGTGGATACATGTGTGTGTGCTTGTGCGTGTGTGTGTGTGTGTGTGTGTGTGTGTGTGTGTGTGTGTGTGTGTGTGTGTGTGTGTGTGTGTGTGTGTGTGTGTGTGTGTGTGTGCGTGTGTGTGTGTGTGTGTGTGTGTGTGTGACGATAGGGGCGTTCCCCGCTGCAGTTAACGTATTAAACGGTTTTTTTTTCCTGCCGCCCCTCTAGCGGCAGGAAAATGAACAACGAGAAGCAGCGGTGAAGAACGAATGCAACGGTGTGTGTTGTCCATATGTAGGGTGGCGCGGGCAGCTTCCGCGTTTTGGCGCCCCTAAAAGAGCCGCCCGTTGAGCATTAGCGAGGGCTAACTAGCAGCAGCGCTTTCGGTTACGCTTCAACCTGGTGAAAGTGGGACGGCAGTTGGCAAAACGGCAGCGGACGTGTCGGCGAGGAGCCTGCTGCGCGGAACTAAGAACCCGAATCCAAGCGTATCGAAACAGCATAACGGCAGCCTTGTGTGCCCTCGTGGATTAGTTTGGCAACCATACATGCTGCAAAAGAAGAAGAAAGAAAGGAAGAAAGAAAGAAGAAGAAAAAGGGCGGATTAGAAATAGGAAGTGCCATCGTCACGTGCGCTTTCTTCGTTCTCAGCATGGCTGGTCTTATTACCTACATATATAACGCGGTTCGTATCGCTTTGTTCCTCGCGCCAGCTTCCTATAACGTGGTACCAACTGAGCGCGTGAAGTATACAGTCGTCCACACTCTTTTTCCAGAGCGCCGAACGAGGTGGTGGGTTGCGATGCAAGGAAGTCGATACACCTGTGTCGTTGCTGGGTCGCAGCCTGACGGACAATGGTTTTGACCAGCGGAAAACCACAAGGATGCCCGAGTAACACAGCATTCGGTCTGGTTCCGGAATAATTTCGGCCACCTGGCCCTTTTGAAAGTGCACACAAAGGACGCGAGACACAGTCTTTGTCCCTTTCTTTTTTTTCCGCGTCCTGATCAGAACATCGTCCGTCGCTTCCCGAAATCGAAGCGGCGACCTCTTGCTCGAGGGACAGAACACCATAGTGATCCAACGCGGTGTGAGCTGAATGGAAGCATTCCACGGTATTGCCAAAGGAATCACATGTGACGCGGAACTTAGGTCAATTTCGCTGTGTGCCAAATATCGCAACTATTCCTTTTTCTTCTTCTGATATCGATCGAGGTAGTGTGTGTTGCGTGGCCGTACACAAGCGAGTAATTCAATTTTCGAAGGTTCGAGCAAGCCCTCACTCTGCATACACGCCGGCGGTTGCAAAGAAGTGAGTGATATATTTATGAAGTGGAATCCGCGGCAGCAAAACCTGCCGCCACTCGTTGCACGTATGCGTATACGCTCGCTTCTCTCCGCAACAGCGGCAAGCTGCCCAGTGGCTTTCGTCGTTTTTTTTTTATTTTTGGCCTGGCCAAAAAACGATGAAAGCCAGGAAACCGCTCTGAGGCGGTCGTCCCGTTTGCGGAAGGTGGTTTGTGTGTACCAGGATAGACGAGAAGCAGCAGGAAAGTACCGCGTGACAGGTGCCATACCTGTGTACAATGCGAAACCCATTCACACGCTTTTACAGGCCTCACTTCCCCCCTTTCCCCCTTTTATTTTATTTTCTTCCTGCGACTCTCTATGCATAGGCGCCTATGGCATATGCACACAGGCGGAACGGAAAGGCTAGCGCTACCGCTGCTATTCTAGCCAACTCGCATTCATATACAAGGCTGGTTCTTTTTTTTCTCTCTCTCTCTTTAACAATGGAGAAAGAAGAGAGATACAGAACCCCGAATCCTTACCCCATCCTTCTTTTTTATCGTTTGTTTTGAAATCGTGGTTCGGAAACCCTGCAGAAACGCGTATGCCCTGTGCGACGTCACCCGTTGTGGCTTATCCCGCAAGCACGTGGTGCACGGAACAGAAGCTGAGTTGCGAGGACAGAAGAAAAAGCCTTAGGATGTGGAGTACAAAAAACACAACGGGCCCAGATGAAGAAAAGAAGAAGGAAATGCGCACGGAACGTCCTTATCAAGATCGTTCCAGCGTTCTGCGCGAAAGTGCCGCGCGCAGGTAGGTGCGCACTGGCGGGAAAATGAGCGATTCTCGAAAAAAAAAAAAAAGAAAGAAAGAAATTAAGGCGCCAACATGGCCGCTGGTCAGTGCCGTCAGCTGGGAGCCTTGCTTTTGCCGCACGTGCTATGGCACTGCGGACCCCCCGACCGCGCCCGATCGCCCCCAACACTTGCCAACGACTCCACGCTCACCGTACCCCTAACCATCGTATGACTGGTGCAGCAGCCACCACACAAGATGACCAAGCGATAATGGCCGCCACAAGTGCACGCCCTCATACCCTGGACCCTAATTTACAGCTCCGTATTCCGCTCGAGCTTCCACGACGTGACTGCACCCTTCTAGTCCGTCTACGGATTGGGGTAGCATTTTCAAATGCGCACTCTTTTCTTATCGGAATGGCCCACAGCCAACTTCGTGACTTCTGCGGGTGCAATGAAACAATCGAGCACCTTCTTTGCCAGTGCTCTCGTTTCAACCCGCAAAGAGCAGCCCTCTCAGCCACCCTAAACAAACTGGACAAGCGCCCGATGACAGAGAACAAGATCCTTGGAAACTGGCCTACGCGAACATCAGCGCGATCCGCTATGAGGCGCTGCTGCGGTACTTGAAAGACACGGGACTATTTGACAGATTGTGACTGTGCACTGTGTGACGTAGGATTGTACGGTGGATCTGTGTAAGACTAGGAACGTCTTTGCGGGCTGCGTGACAGTGCCCACAGAAACAGTTAGTGTAGGTTTTTCCCTTTCTTTTTAAATCCTTCTCTCTGAAACCTATCGCATCTCCTTGCCCCTCCCCAGTACAGGGTAGCCAACTGGAGATAATCTCTGGTTAACCTCCCTGTCTTTCACTTGCATTTCTCTCTCTCCCTCTCTCTCTCTGTGGCCGCCTATATCGGCCCTGTGTTGGGTGGTGCAGACGACCAGCAGGCTCTTGGACTGAGGTGCCCGAATTCATCGCACATTTTTTTAGAAATAACGCTTACTACTACTACTACTACTACTACTACTACTACTACTACTACTACTACTACTACTGCTGCTGCTACTACTACTACTACTACTACTACTACTACTACTACTACTACTACTACTACTACTACTGCTACTCATACTATCGAAATAAGCGTACCCCAACTACCGAGTGACTGGTCTATACTGCAGCCACCGCACAAGACGACCAAGCGATACTGGCCGCTTATATCGGCCCTGCGTTGGTGCAGGCGACCAGCAGGCTCCTGGACTGAGGTGCCCAAATTCAGCACACATTCTATTTTAAAAATAACGCTTACTACTACAACTACTACAACTACTACTAATCTCGAAATAAGCGCGCGCGCACGCATGCACGCAGATTCACAAACAAAGCACAGTACACGTCACACGTAATAAACTCACTCCCACGGACTCGCATGCGAGCGCAGCGGAGAAAAAAGAGGCTAGGAGAGCACGTCGGGCTTACTCACACGCGTTCGTGGTATAGGGGAAAGCGCCTAGCTATTTCACAACGAAAAAACTATGCGGGGGATCAACAAAAAAGGAAAGAAAGAAAGCAGAGTGAAACTGGTAGGAATGACACAAAGAAAGAAAAGTGCCTGCTGCCCGTATACAAACACGCACACTTGCGTTTTTTTTAACAAAAGAGAGAAATGATGCACCTCGTTCTCAGACTCCTAATCACGAACTATAAGAGCTAGCGAGCGAGGTGGAAATTAAGCAGACTGCGCCTTAATAGTTTGAGGCCGGCCGATAGCATTTACATCGAGCCGAACGTAGAGACCGCGAAAGTTTCTGAATGGTGTAAAGGAGGGTGGTTTAAGAACGTTAGGTAAAAACGCACTCACTCTCCTCCCTCTCCCGCCCCTTCCCAGCACTATAAGAAAATCTTGCACTACTGGTTTAATTATTATTTTTTCTATATTTACCAGCTTTTTCTTTCCGGAGTAACTTTGACCACTTGCAACTTAAACACGTAGAAGAGAGTTGCTTTGTAACGTCTTGTTTAGACTGCTATGCGATTTCATCGTTGTGTGTGCATTAAAATGTTCTGCGCTTTCCCCTACAAAACTATGTGCGCACGTAATGATATGCGCGTACATGAATCTGCACCACCTGTGGAACAGCCGCGTAGCCGGTGCAGTACTTGTGCGCCAACGTCTCGTTCTATCGTCTAAAGCGCACACTTCCAACCTCTCCACCTCATCCCTCAACTAACTATAATCCAGTCTAACGCGAGTATTCGGAAATTAATCTTAACTTGAAGCCCACGCTAATCTAAGTCTGCAGAGGCAGCCAAACAAGATAACCGAGGGAATCCCGGAGTGATATGCCGGACACTCAGATTCCGCCATTGTCTTGCTTTTGAGCGAACCAGAGAGAGCGTAGCCGACGTGTAAGCCAATCAGATTTGACAACATGTCGGAACCTGACAGCGTACACAATATCACACGGATTCCTTGCGATAGCTTTAGAAATGACCTTCCCTATACTGTGGGCTGGTGCTGTTGCTGTTTTTCTCCGCATGCTCCTTTTGGCACTAACTATAACTATAGCTGGGCAGGGCATGTAATGAGGAGGGAAGATAATCAATGGTCATTAAGGGTTACGGACTGGATTCCAAGAGAAGGGAAGCGTAGCAGGGGGCGGCAGAAAGTTAGATGGACGGATGAGATTAAGAAGTTTGCAGGGACAACATGGCCACAATTAGCACATGACCGGGGTAGTTGGAGACGTTTGGGAGAGGCCTTTGCCCTGCAGTGGACGTAGCCAGGCTGATGATGATGACAGCTGAACTGAGTCCGTGTCAGACGAGCTGGCTCGAGGAATCCCGGATCACTTTCTTCAACTCAAGCCTTCTTGCTGCTCGGCGTCCCGAACTGTCCTTGCAGACAGACAACAACCTCGAAAGACGGAGCATCGGGGCGTCTGTTGAAGGAACAGCAGTGAAGGCCGCTTATGGATGTGTAAGTGGGCCGCGCCCGGCATGGGTCCACAGTGACTGCGCGTACCATGCATGCCGGCCGTTCCGGTTGGGTCCCTGCCATATTTATGCACCGTATTCGCAGCAGCTCGCTGCCAGAGCGCACGTGAGGAACAGCCTCAGCTTGCCTGGAACCAAGGCAAAAGAAAGAAGGAATGCGTAGAAAGCAGTAGCGTACGGTGTGCAGAAGTGAGAAGGCGGCGTACTGCTGCCGACGACGTTCAACTGACCAGAACAGGCGTGCCCTCTTCCTCCGCCTTAGAAGAACGCAACGCCTTTGCGTTTTTCTCCCACATTTCTTCAGTTTTGTTTTCTTTTTCGTTATCTGAAGTCTACTACTGGCCTCTGCCAGCGAGCAGACGCAGCGGAACGAAAGTTGCACAGCCGGCATCGGTCAAGAACAAAGGAACAGTGCCGCTCGAAAGTCAAGTGCGGCGCAGTTTCTTTTTTTTTTCGGATTTTACTGTAGCTTACTTATCTGGCGTTTCCTTTGCCGTTTGTTCTAACGATGGCGAGAAATCAGCGATGCCTGACGAGTCGAGAAGGCAGAGAAATAACTGCGCCGCGAAGGCGTCGTTGCTTTTTTCGGGTGGTGGACCACCTGGGTTGCAGCGCAGCGGGAGCGAATTCGGCACGCACGTACGGTGCCGTATAAGTTTCTGAGATGGGCGGCAAGAAATTCCTCCCCGGTCATAGCGCGCGGTGAAAACGGTCTTGGCACACATACGGCACGGTGCCGTTTTCTTTCACCGATGGACTTTTGACAAGTGAGGAAAAGGGGGCGGTGCGCTTAGTACTACAGAGAGGAGAGAAGTGTACTTATTCGTGAATGGAGTGGGTTTTTGTTACACCAGTGGGAAAGGCGGCTGCTTCAAAAGCTTCGTGTTTCTAGAGCAAAGCAACCACTGGGGGGGGGGGGGGGGGGGGGAGCTGGAATATATGATAAACTACAGGAGAGATAGTGCAGATATGAATGCTATACGAGCACTGTTCAGTACTGCTTTCTGTGTACCGACCGTAAACACCAATAGTACACATGCAATGTATCCTTAGTACACACTGCGGTCTGTGTGTAGTTAAGTGACATCATTTTACTCCACTTTCGTTGGGCGTCGCGTTAACATACGCCTCCTGTTTTCCTGTTGCCATGATGCGCAAAATGGCTCCTGTAGGTTCATGCAGCACATGCGGCTCCAAAGGGGCTAGCCAACATATCCTCGGCCACTAAGCCTTTCCTCTGACAACTGGCGGACACATTCCCTGCTTGCCAACCTAAGCTGACTCGAAAACAGAACACTCATAATGCGGAAACTAGTGGAACCCTGTTCTCTAGTGTCGCCATCACAGAAAACTACTTATAGAGCAATGGCGCGCTTCTCGCAAGGACAAGCACGTACCGTGCTAACATGGTATGCGCGATGAACGCTATCGCGTGCGCGTGCCCATCGCATTTCGGCGCCTTCACTTAACCTTTCTTGCATTCTTCCGTCTCCCAGAGAAGGGTAGCGAATCAAGAGAGAGCCTGTTTAACCTCCCTGCTTTTCCAAACCTTCCACCCCCAAATCTATCTTTGTACATAGCATCGTATATCTGGGTGACTACAATGCGATTTCTCAATCACTGTGCAACGAGACAGGTAGGACATGTCGCTCTAACAATGAGGACAAATGTGCGAACGAGGAGAGACGTGGTGTTAATGAAGTAAATTTGGCAGTATGGTGCAGTTCCGACGGCTAGGACAAGCGCAAGAAAGAACGACGGCAGATAAGAAACACGTAACACAGAACGCTGAGCTGGACCCGTCCAGTTATCGCCTGCGAGTCCTCGCCTGTTCGCGCTGTATCTGTACTCGCATACGTGCAATGTGTCAACGATGCGCGGCAAGTACCTCTGATCGACAAGATCACCTATGCTTTGTCTAAACAAAAGCGCGAGTAACACCCCACGCCCATAGGGTACACGGGTGGGGGCGTTTATTTGGGTGCCAGGCCACGTGTTCTGCAACCTTGAAAGTATAGAAGAAGACCTCAAAATCAGGTGAATCTTCCTCCTGAGCTGACACGTCGGCAGTTGTCATAGAAACTGGCATGAAAACGTAATCTCTCGTCTAGAGCTTCTGCTGTTCCGCTGACGGGAACGCTTTTGCTCAGAGCCACCGTCGTCTCCAGTCTCTTATCGGATGGAGATAGCAGGTTCACACTACTATTAATAATGGCAAGAAAATGGATCAACTAGTACGTTATGCAACAATAAGTACAGTAACAACTACTACATTAAGTTATAATTGGGATTCGACGTAACAGTTCTGCGGAAACCCGCAAAGGGGAGAGAAGTATTTAATAAATGGAAATTGAGACATCCACCCAATCATAGCAGTTGCTACAAAGGAAACCAGGACGAATTTTTCTTTAATTGCGAGGCTTTTTCTTTCGAGGAACCCGCAAGGGTTTCCTTTGTAGCAATTGCTGTGAATGGGTGGATGTCTCATTTTCCCTTTATTAATTATGACGAGGAATATTAAGAATATCATCTAATGTAGAATTTTTCTTCACCGGTAACATGTCGGACAGCTCGCTCTCACGCGCGACGTCAGACATTTAGAAATAATGAGCTTGAGAGAGAAAACAATATATTTAAATGGTCGCTAGAGGTTTCTCATCAGAAGTGGGGAAGGGGAAAGGAAGTCGACTTAAGTATGGGCAATTATGAACGCCTCCCACGCGAAGCTACAGTACTAGTTAAGTGCGTCTGTTACGTCCAGTCCGTGTTTCCGACGCTGTCCTTGAAGAGCCTCACTACACTGCGCCGGTGCTTCTCCCGGGATGCCTTTAGTGCTCTGCCTTCCAACGGAAGGTGATGTACGTTTCGAGTTACCGCCTTTTCCCACGCATAAGGTTTCATCTGCGGCGGAGACTGCGGGCGAGACGAGGCAATAAGAATCGCTTTGCATGTTCCCTTTCCATCGCGTATACAAGCATCTTTTTGCTGAATAGCCTTGTCTGTTTCGCAACGTTCGCGTTAAACTCAACAGCCTTGACCGCACCTTAAAGCGAGTCCGAAGGTGCCAGTCGTTCTCGGGTACATTATGGCCCGAAAGGCTAACAAAAACGAAGTAGCTCTCTTCAGGACCATGTGGCTCGAAAAGAATGAAAAGAAGAAGCAGAACCGTTGGTCTGCAGCGCTGTAAACGAACAATTAGGCTTAAGTCTCCTCCGCTTCTTGCCCCCTCCCCCTCATTCCCATCGCCACACACACGAACTACTAAAGCGGCGCAAACCAGGTTATGCAGCCATTGTGTTAGCGAAGCGCCGAGCGGACGCAACGTTATTGCTTCACCGCGAATCAACAGGTGCGAACGAATAAGCGTGTGGGCAGAATCATCCACGCTCCTAATTTTTTTTTCTCCTTTTCTTTTTGCGAGCTCGTCTCGACGTTCTGCTGCACGTGTCCGCCAAGGAAGGAAGTGTCGAAACCGACGAGGTGACGGCCGCTATAGCGTATACGCTACACCGACAAACCCTCGGCAACGCACTGAACGCGAGTTTGCAGGCTTTCCTATACGCCGATGGCTCGTCGGGAATTCACACCACCGAGCTAGACCCGCTTTCTTATTCCGCCAGCTAGACGCCCATCTTCTTTCGCCCCTCTTTCCTTCTCACAGGAGCGGCATTCTTCCAGCCGCCGCCGCCGTTGTCGTTATATTGTCTCGCTCGGCAGATGGGAGAAAGTGAAAAGGAAACAAGAACTAAGCGCGGCACGTTCACGCATTCGCGCTCTTGTCTCTTATGCGCCGGCGAGGTATGCGTGTTCCTGGGCCTCGCGTAGGGTCAGGGATCTTCACGCGCGCGCGCGCGCTCTGCTCGGAGGGGGAAAAAAATGCAACAGAGCGTGCGCGATGCTGCAGTACACGAAAAACGCGTGTTCGTTGTGCACGTGTAGCACATGCACACGTGCCCCGTTGTTCCCCGCCCACGCCTGCTGCGTATGCATGCAGCGCCGCGCGAACATTTGGATTGGCATTTACCTGCAGCGTGGCGGCGCGAGGAGACAATAACGGAGAGGAAAGGCTGGTTTGTCCGGTTCCGGTCGGAGCGTGAATGGCCCTCGTGCCGTGCTCGCACCAAACGCGTCGGCGATGTTTACCTGCCGTAGCCTTCGTATCTATGTACTGCGTGAACAAGAAGCGAAAGTGCTCCGGTCCGTGTTTCGAGTTTGCACTCGAGATCGGTAATATCCTCGTATATCGGTAGTGGCACTTTCTAAAAACATTTCTACGGGCTCCCCGAATGAACGGTGATAGCTAATGATAATTTGCCCTATATCATGCTAATATAAGGTCCAAACTAACGGCGTATATGGCTCTATAAAAGTCAGGTGTATGTCGCTTCTGCAAATATGGATAATATTCGACGCTACCTTCACACATAACGCAACACCACCGACATCCGATTCCAGGCGGGGTTTTTTTCATTATATTTATGCGGCATAAGCGCAACCATAACTTACAAGAACGTGAGAATACGAGTAAAAAAGAAAGAAAGAAAGAAAGGTGTGTCGAACACCGCGTGATCCGAGCGCGGCCACCAGGCTGCACATGATGACGTCATGTCTTCCCGTTGAGTCCGTTTGCCACGAGGTCGCAAATATGCTAAACTACTACACATAGCTTGGATCACGAGTGAGACGAGGGGCGTGACTATCGCACGTGTGTCTCTCGTCTTCCTGGTGCACGAGACGCAAAATTGTCGCGCCGTTGCAGCGCGATGGCCAGTAACCAACTTCTTTACCGCTGTTTAACGCGTTTCAACGACACCAGCGTACCCGCCGTGGCTGCTCAGTGGCTATGGTGCTGGGCTGCGGAGCACGACGTCGCGGGATCGAATCCCGGCCACGGCTGCCGTATTTCGATGGGGGCGAAATGCGACAACACCCGTGTTCTTAGATTTAGGTGCACGTTAAAGAACCCCAGGTGGTCGAAATCTCCGGAGACCCCGCTACGGCGTGCCTCATAATCAGAAAGTGGTTTTGGCACGTAAAACCCCATAATAAAAACGACACCAGCAGTGAATTTCCTGAAAGCTGTTATCACGTTTCGCAGTGCCAGATAACCGACTTCCTCATGGCGCCGTTATTCCCGTTTCGCAATGACGGTATAACCAACGCGTACCAGACTTTCGTCAATAGCGGACGCGATGACCACGTGACGCCCCAGCTAATCGAACGCGCAACCTGCGCACGCGGCGAGCGATAGACTTCAGGGCGCCGCAAACGCCAAAGACTAATACGCGCTGTAACCTAACGGCTGTGGCACGAAACAGCCGGGAAAAAAAAAGCACCCGGGCACACGCACACACAGTATTAAGAAACTACAGCACCCTCAACAGCTCGGCAAGAAAGCTCTCGCTAACGCGTATCTATCCGGTTCTATATGCGTGTCAGTTCGCGTGTAGTATACCGCCTTGTTTTTCTCCACCGGGCCTCGATCGCTTTTCCGTCGTTTCCCTCTCGTCTTCGCACCGCAACACGCGCAATATTTTTTTTTTTCCTCCTATATCCTGCGCCCGCTATGCGAAATCCTTTCCCTAACCCAAGAAACCAAAACCTCCCGTATAGTGAGCGCTTCGAAGGTCGCCGTCGTTTAGTTAAGTGTATTTTCACGTACCGTTCTTTTTTTTTCTCGCCACGCGCTCGAAGATATAACCCAACGGAAACAAACATGACGTCGACTACATGCACACAGCTAAAGAGCGAAAAAAAAAAAAGAAGAATAACAAGGAGAAGAAGAAAGGAAACCAGTAGAAAAAAAAGGACAAATGGCGAAATTGTTTTTGGTGGTACGTGCGGGAAAGCAGAAACGAAATAAAATACGGGCTCGCGCGCGCGATCGCAAACGCGCACTGACACGGCGGGGCGAAGGTAAACGACCGCAGCGAGGAGGAGGGTTTGCGCCACAAACCATCGCGGACGGTGTGAATGCAGGAAGCGTGCTCGATCCGGCGACCCGAGAGGGCATTACGGCACCGCGTTCACCTGGAAAGTGTAGAACGCGAGAGAAGCGACGCGTTATAGCCGACGGATCGATCGATACGGCTCGAACCAGTGCATTATATACTGACGGCGGCGAAAGGCGACAGCTCAATTTCTCAGACCGGACGGAAGCTGCTGGAGAGAAACTGGCTTCGAGCTGCAAAAGCGGTCGTTTGCCGACGAGCTCGGGTGTTGAGCGGTACACGGTAGTGCGGCAGGCACAATTGCTCAAAATTATTTTGGGCGTCTAAGAAAAAATTGCTACCTTGTTAGTCGATTGAGCCGATTAGTTTATGTACATAAAAACACGTTGGCATGTGTTAAACACGTTAAAACACATTGGCGGGCTAGTTGCTTAGAATTCATGATAGATTGTATAAGCGCGACTGAACGAGGACGTAGAAAGAAACAGTGTCTGTGTATCTGTTTCTTTCTACATCCACGTTCAGCCGCGCTGATACACTCTATTGTTTATCTAATTTGGTATTTAAAATGCTGGCGGCTTCCCTCACGAAGGTAGAAGTGATAAATGAATGACAGGGTGACGTGAGGTGGGGTGAATACCGACAGCTATTAAACGGGTCGGTGGAACACTTTGCGAACAAGCTTGTATATTCAGCGCCGTCACTTTAGTCGCAAGATTACGCAGCCCTAGCTAACTTGCAGACCTATACGTACCCGTAGAGCCGAGCACAAATGTTTTCGAATCACTACAGTGGCGAAGGAATAAAACAAATATCTCCTCGGAAACTTGCCGTTCAGCACGAAGCATTTTATTAAGGTGCCAATTATGAACACGCGGTTGCCAAGGTGATAATTAATTTATTAAGTTGGTTGACGCTCAGAGCCGGTCCCGTCTGTCATCTTACCGATTTCCCTGCGCCGCATTCATCATAATCAAGAAGGCTTTAATGATCATAATGAGCGGTCGAGTGATTAGAGGAGAAGGAAGGCGTACGCAAGCACGTACGTGTGGCTACGAAAGATGGACGACCGCGATGACAAGAACAAAGTCGTCGTCGTAGTGGGTCCGGTAGCGAGGTAAGGGCGGTAAGGTGTAGAGATATGGAACATCGTACAGAGCATACATCCAAAAGTTTCAATTTTAGGGTGGATGAATTAATTGACTGCGGCCAAACGACGCCTCTTTCAGATTCCGTACTCCAAAACATTGCGCCATTGGGCTCGCGCTATAGTATATGCGCGCCTCCACGTGGCCGCCTCCGCATATGTGTACACCTCATGCGTTACATAGCGTATACAAGATGCTGCACCCATAACGTTACGTGGCGCCACCACAAGCTCGGCGGCTTCCGATAATAGTTTCACTGGTATTTTGGTATATGCACCTACGTTAGTGAGTCCCTAAGAAATATTCTAAACCATATGCTCCAAGGAATGCGGCGTGTGTCCACGCCACCTACTATTTCAACGTTATGTGCCGGGCTCCGTTCAAGTGTACGAAAAGAAAACAAAAAAAAATGCGGGAGGTTCGGAAGCGAAAATCTGCATTCTGCTATGACACTGTGTCCGCGGTTAAATGTAAGGCGTGAGAGGTTAAATATGTTGTCTTTAGGCTTCCGGTTGAGCAATTTGACAAATATACAAAGGCATCTCATGCAAAGGCATCGCTGCACGAGCGTCTCTTTTCTTATCACGTGGGGCAGCTAAACATGTCACAATATTAAATGAGACGCGTTATATAGGTTGTGCATGACTAACGGCGACAAGAGAGATCAATGAGGTGTAAGGAGAAGCACAACACACCGGACGAGAAGCCGTGTCATTTGAGGCTTCCACACCACGCAATCCACCTATAGCATCCACTGCATCGATATTATACAAAGAGCGATTGGTGATTTGTACCGCTAGCGTGCTATACTCCACTACGCTTCAGGAACACCCCACGATATACTGCCCACTAAATGAAACGCCCAAGGCCACATCAAGTCTAAAGTGTGCTGAAGTAAAGGTGTGAACTCCGTTGTCGTTAATCTATTTTGGCTCATAGGCTTGTTGCGAGTTGGTTGATTGAAGTATAGGTTGCATTATGAGCGAAAGAAAAAAAAAAAACCGGTAGGACCGCAAATGCTCGGGCTTTGAATACAATATGTGAGGTCAGCGTGCGAACATCCGCACCACACCACCTCCGCGACCGCATCAAAAACATTGTGTGCACCGTCATTTCGCCGGCCTGCGAAAAGAGAGGCTGTACATCGGCGCCTGCTTCGAACTCTGCGAATGTTCCGCTATAGCGGCTTTCAGCAGCGCGCGCGGTGGCGCTGTCTCGCTCTTAACAGCCGCGGGGGTCACCCCCGGAATCCGCGAAGTTCGCAACTCCGCCGTTACCCCGTGACGCCCTCTACACGGGAGAGGAGCCGAAGCGCCCGAGGAACGATCCTGCTGCATTGCTCCGGAATTACAGAAGCCGCGGCTGGCGCCGACGCGCACACAGGTGCTCGCCGAACCAACAATCGCCCATCCCCCTTTCTCTCTGCCTCTTTCTATTTGCAAGCCTTAAACACACACACAACGAACTGAGACGACGCAGTCGAGCGTGCTGGCGAAACCTTCTCGCGGCTTTCCAGCAGCATGACGTGTAAGCGGACCGCGGAGATCGAAGGCAAAGAACCGTAATTCCCTTATACCGAGGCTCTCTCCGTGGTCGCTCGCTTTGGTTGCCGATAAGCATTTGCACCGACGGAACCGGCAAACGAAAGCGCCCCGGAATGCACCCGCACGAAACGAAAGAAAGAAAGAAAGAAAGAAAGACTTGTGCGGCGCTCGAAAACCGCGGAAGAGCGCGCATGCTCTAAGAAGAAAACACCGTGCAGCCCGTTCCGTACGCGAGCCGGTCGACGTCGTCGGTCCGAAGCCGATCTCCGCCGTCCGCCCTCCGGACGAGTTAGGAGATTACCGTAGGAGGCCCGGTACTGGTTGTTCTGTCCTGCGGTCGCCTAGTCACGAATGCGCCTACCTGAGCGCCTAAATGGACGCATTTCTTTCTTTTCTCATCTCTTTCTTTCTTTTTCCTCTCTGTCATCTTCTTTTCTTCTTCCTTGATTCCATGTTCTTTCTTTCAGCTTCTCTCTCTCTCTCTCTCCTTCTTTTCTTTTTTAGGTCCCGTGTCTCTTACGGGCAATGGACAGACGAGACTACAGCCAGCGAGGTGGACTGATTCTGAAACCCGTTAGAGGAGCAATTCCCCACCGTCGAAGTGGTTTTGTTCGTTCGAACGCGCTCCAACCTCAGCGGTCGGGCGCAATTCAGAGTCGAGGGGGAGGAAGGCAGCAACCGGTCCTAACCCGTCCGGCTTACTAGAAGTCGCATAAACGGTATCCTCGGAGGATGGCTCCGGAACGAGCCAACTGGCCGTAACGGGAGCAACAATCCGTCATGACCCGCCTGTCTCGGACGCCCGTTAGCGCAACAGCGTGTCGTTAGTTTCCCAGCGCGAGGTAGGACAATTTGGCGTTACACGGACAAGTTATAATAGTGACGTATGGTAACGGCCATCGGTTGATCGGGGAGAGCCCCGCGACTGGAGTTCTTATGACAGGATCTCTAGTCGTTGAGGCTGCGCATCGTCGCGTTAAATGACGGATCGCGGCCGGGTGCGTCTGCATCATGCCGCGCGAGCGGTTCGACCCACATTTTATAACTTACGCAGGCAGAAAGTGTCCTACATCTGGGGTCTAACTAAAATAGAAATGAAATAGATTTACTGAGTTACCTTACAATGGTGATGCGCTATAGTGTTCCCCCAATAGTATAATCTTTTAAAAACGTACTATGGTTTAGAAGATCGTCGCCGATACCACCGAATGCGTCAAAGATACCCGCCCTTAGTGCACAGGATGCCTTGTGCACGCTTTGGTAAGATGGCGCGATATCGCTGACTGTGTACTGTGAGTTTACGCCTTTGGGGCGGGGGGGGGGGGGTGAGGACGGGGCTGTGGATGGTTTTTACCAGACGCTTCACATAATACGGCTCGTGTTAACCGTACGTGTTATAGGCAGGCGCGTCGACCGGTTTGCCTATATATATATATATATATATATATATATATATATATATATATATATATATATATATATATATATATATATATATATATATATATATATATATATATCTGACGGACAAGCGCGGAGCGTGGTCTCGTCATGCCCTTCCGCTGACGAAGAGTCAACGCTGCGCTGTCATCCCGGCGGCTATAGTTTCGAAATCAGCCTTGGCTACGCGCAGGCTCCCGGCCATTGAGTGTGCACCGCGACGCCACGTGAATGAGCCGCTGCCGTCACAGGACTTCTCCGGGCAATGCGGTTACGATTCGACGCGGCGCGGTAGCGTGGACACGGAGCGTGTCTCGCGACGACCCGCGCTGAACTCGCGTCTGGACTGATCGTGTCTGAGGGATGGTGCACGTGCGAGGAGAGGGGCGAGTGCCTGCTGGTGAAGGAAGGAAGGAAGGAAGGAAAAAGTGGAGAAGGAAAGGCAGGGAGGTTAACCAGTTTAGCTTAACCGGTTTGCTACCCTACACATGGGAGCGGGATGGGGGCGATGAAAGATGGGGAAGGGATAGATAGATAGATAGATAGATAGATAGATAGATAGATAGATAGATAGATAGATAGATAGATAGATAGATAGATAGATAGATAGATAGATAGATAGATAGCACAGCACACACACATCGTCGGTTAGAGTCCAGTGCACTGAATAGCGTTCGGGATGGCGCGAAGAGCGAGCAAAGGTGCGCGATACTGCGCTCGCACGCGCGCGCGAGGTGTCGGCGAATTGTGTAAATTTGCAGATTTGTCGCGTGCACTGGTCACGCGTGCGCGAACAGTTGCGCTCAGGACACCTTTCAAAGTGACACGCTCAGTTTTGTCATAAGAAACCAACAATGACACCAAAGACCACATAGGGGAAATTACTTGTGCTTAAATAAATGAAATAATGAAACGCTAAATTAATGGAAATGAAAGTGGACGAAAAAACAATTTGCCGCATGTGGGGAACGATCCCAGAGCCTTCGCATTTCGCGTGCTATGCTCTACCAAGTTAGCGGCCGCGGCGCCGTTTCCCCATCCACTTTCTTGGGTATTTATGTTTCCTTGTAGAAGTGTGGTATTTATGTTTCCTTGTGTCAGTGTTTGTTGGTTTCTTATGATATGACTAATAAAGATCGGGCCCCTCGGTTAACCTCCTTTCTTCACGCTCACTTTTGGTACGTTTAGACTGCGGTGAAGAAGAAAAATGGAGCGAGAGGTTAGGGAGGAGGAAACATAATTTACTATAGTTTGCAACGAATACACGAGGCTCACTCTCGGTTTCTTTTGCTGTGTTCGCGGTCTTCCTGACCAGGTGCATTCTTTACGCGGTGCTCCAGAACTGACCATCGTACTTTTTTGGGGGGCCGTTCGTATGACAATGACCGAGAGTGGTGAGTGCGTGCGACGTCCGCGGCTGCGAAGAGAACATACGGAGCATTTGTTGTGCACCTGTCCTCGATTTGAATAAAGAAACGCAAGCACTCTCAGACAAATTGCAAAGACTGGATGATCGGCCGCTCGAATATCGTCTCCATCGCTTGTCGGCCCGCAAGGCGGTAAATGCTCTTGAGGGCGACTGGACTCTGTGAACGTATCTGACCGCGCGGCGCCATCAGTGCGCGGGCTAGCATTCAGCGTGACTCCCATTCTCTCCCCCTCTCTCTCCCCCTATCTCTATCCACTCCCCTTTTCCCTTCCCCAACGTAGGGTAGCCAACAAAATGCCTCTGTGATTAACAGCACTCTGTTCTCCATTTCTTTTGTTCTCCCGTGGAAGAGTGATCCACTCCCCCAGACACGCTTGTTGCCCCAGGATAACCGCTTGACACAGGAGGGCTTGTTGGGTGATAACTTTGACAACACGAGTTCTTTTTTTTTTCTTCTTCAAGCGGAGGTCGCGGGGCACTTCCACAGTTCTAAGCTTGCCCATCCGCAATGTGTGCACGTTGGGGAGCCTGGTTCCCCTCCGTAGCCAGGAAGAAAAGCCCAAAAACAAGTCATCGGTCAAGCCCAGGCCGCCACCGGAAGCCAACTAATTCCGGCCGACGTCTAGGGAGGAGGTAGACGGTGAAAGGCGTAGCTGCGTCTCACCCCGATCATCCATACTCCCTGACGGGTGCAAATAAAGTGCTTTCTCTCTCTCTGTCAATATATAATGCGTATAGTGCGCTGTCAGTAACATGTATGTGATCGTGCTTTCCGTGTGAGGGAGGCTTCGATTTTGGGAATAGGAAGGCTTAGGAATACTCAATTTCCTACTTGGCCGCGGTTAGAAAACGGCACCAAGAACGGGAGCTACATTGACGCAGTATAACAATACAAGTAGACAGAACAGAATAGAAACCATCCATTCCCTTGCGTGACTTGGGAAAGAAAAGGAAAACAAAAAGGAAAACAATATTGAACAAAAGAAGTCGAAGGCAACAGTTGGGACAACTCACCAAGGACGCGACATCAAGGTGCCCTTTCACCGATTTACGATAAAGCGTATCACAGAGCAGCGCGGCACGCATCAATAAATACATGGTAGTATTTGTCGCTGTCCTCGAGCAACCGATAGAAGAAACTCGCCCGCTTTCTACCGTATTGCTTACGGCCATTGATCGGTCGAGCGGTTTGACGATTGGCGAAGGCCGATACGGAGTGATACACTCAAAAAGTTCACGCATTGTTCGGTGCCTTAGCGAGGCGGAACGGTATGCCCTGCTTCTGATGATGGCCGGATTTGACTCCGGCTGTTGGATTTCGAAATAGTCTTCGAATTTGTCTTGGGATTTGCCTCCGGGTTAGCCTTCGATCAAGTCTTCGAATTAGTCTTCGGATTTGTCTTCGGATTTGTCTTGGTATTAGTTTAAGAATTAGTAATCGGATTTGTTGGCACCCACCACTGGATCGTGGGCACGAGACGCGAGAGTCATATATGGTGCCCACGATTTGCAAGTTATCAGACCAGTGCATCTGCAAGCAGGGACAATAATCGTCGCACTGCTGTAAATTTAATGAGGAGCACCCAGATGCCTCTATCAAAATTTCAACCGGTTTGATTGCTATCTATTCGCGAGATCAGAGAGATTTCCCGCGTATCACCTACAAAAGGTCGTATCCTGCGAGGTCTTATGGGTTGCTGCTCACTATAGGTGGGTACATCCGAGACGAACGCTCCAAACGATTGATTCTATTTCTACAGGCGAATTTTGATGTAGTTGATTCGATATAGATTAGGAGATAGTTGAGATTACACATAAGCGATCGCACTGGGTCTGCCGTTCAAAGGTCATATGGGTGAAAATGCCATAGTCAGACGCAGCATAATATAAATAAGAAATACAGGTCAGTGATGGATGCTAGATGAAACAATGCGGTTGCACAGGAGGGATGGAGAACTTCGCACTATAGGGGCAATCTCTCATAAATACAAAAAACATTACGCGAAGTGATATTCGCATATGGAGAGGTAAATTGCACTATCGAATCAGACGACAATCAGGACTTGTTCTATCATCTTACCACGCATGTTTTATTAGCGATACCTCAAGACGGAATATATCGATCGGAATTACGTCTCGTTTCACTTTCGCTTCTTTTCTATAGAGGTCAGTTCGAACAGGGAAGTTGAGTATTCAGGCGTGCCGCAGCGCATCTTACGTGTGAAATTTGTTGTCCCTCGTCTCATTTTAAACAAGTCATTCTCAGAGCATGGCGAGTTCCCGACTAGAAATTACAGCAGTGTTGAGGTTGACGAGACGAGCATCTGCGACTCTGCGCACGCGACAGCGAATTTAACCTTAGCGAGTCCATCACGCCTTTCGCTAAAATCTGAAGCAAGGTTATCTTTCTTTTCTTTTTTTTTTCTTCTGCCAAACGTCCACATTTCCGGCTTCTATCGAACCTGCGAGTCCTTCATTGCCTAACGACTCATTTCGCTTGCCGTTCTTTTCGCCGTTAGTCATTGGCTACGACGTGACTCACACGGCTCCCCCACCGCCACCGCCATACGCTGTTATCGCACTGATCGGCTACTCGGTGCTACGTATAACAAAAGAAGAATTGGAAGTGAAACCGAACGTTACAAAAATACATAGCTCTCGGCTTCTAATCGTACCCTCAGCTTCCTTCACCCTCGTAAGTAATTTGTTTCGCACACAAAGCGACGGCGTTTCGCCCAGAGCGCGCGCCCTCGCTGCGGCTTTTTTTTACAAGCATGCGGCGCGGTCCACGAAATCTATTCGCGACCTCGCTTCGATAACCGAAGACAAACGCGGGCTGCCTTCCCTCGTGTCCAAAGTTAAGCGCCTGCATATAGGTAGTCCGAAAGCGACGCAAGTACATACAGCGACAAAATGATAAAGAGAGAAGGAGGGAGAACCGCGAACGAAGAGAACGGCTACGCAGAGAGAGAGAGAGAGAGAGAGAGAGAGAGAGAGGAGAGGAGAGAGACCGCAAAAGAAGGCGATCGCGTCCAGGAAAGAGCGCCAGTTTAGACAGGCACAAAGTCGCGAATGGCTCCGCGCCGCACAAGGGCATGTGCCCGGTGCCCAGCGATACCGCCTTCAGCGTGTGTACAGTATATACAGAGGCCGCGGAGAGCGATTCCTTACAGAGATTGCCGGGAGAAGCCCGACAGCGGCTGTATGACTACCGGCAGCAACAGGCTCGAGCCGTGCATGCGTGTGCGTGCGGTGTGCATGCCGTATAGTACGCTCCGTGCCACAGGCAGTGGCGTGCAGGCAGCAGCGGGTACCGCGGGTGCCCCCTGGGCGTTTTGCTCGCTTGGCCGCCGACGGCCCCGGGCGATCAGCGACCCAAGACGCCGAGGAACGCCGCCGGGGCGCGCTTTTTCTTTTTTTTTTTTGTCAGCTACGCTTCGATCGCGCAGGGTATTCTTGTATACGCGGACTTCTTTTCCCGAAGGCCTGCCAGCCGCTGCTCGAGTGGCAGGAGCGCGTACATGGACGAGCCGTTTGAATTCCGGCGTCAAAACTGTCAGACCACGCAAGGTGTGGGGTGACCCGTAGGGGAATCAGTGCTGTAGGTATACCGGTTTCTTTGACGATTGGCTGACCCTGCTAATCAGCGCTAGTGCTAGCAACTTGTAGCGAACACGAAGGTCCCTCCCATCGCTATATACCGAACACGCAGCCTAGCACTTGCACCGATGATCTATGCCCTCACCAGACTCACGAGCATACGTACATAGGTGTGTGACGAACAAGGAAGAGGCAATAAAAGCTATAACCACCGGAAGTAGACAAGTACGAAGGGTCCATAGGGCCCTTCTCGCGCATGTGGAGCTTCGTATACGATAATTAGATAGATAGCATAATGTACAGTCGCATACAATATGACTTGCAACACCCTTGTTCGTGGTCGAAGGGGCTCCATGGCTGCGCGGTGTTTCTGACATGCTAAATAGCGGTTCAATAAATACCACTAATTGAAGCCGTGTTTAGGTCTGGAACTTACCCCTGTGTCTGCGCAGCCGTACAGTCACCCGCCGTGGTTGCTCAGTGGCTATGGTGTTGGGCTGCTGAGCACGAGGTCGCGGGATCGAATCCCGGCCACGGAGGCCGCATTTCGATGGGGGCGAAATGCGAAAACGCCCGTGTACTTAGATTTAGGTGCACGTTAAAGAACCCCAGGTGGTCGAAATTTCCAGAGTCCTCCACTACGGCGTGCCTCATAATCAGAAAGTGGTTTTGGCACGTAAAACCACATAATTTAAAAGCCTTGGAGCCCTTTCGACCACGGGCACCGGTGTTGCAGGTCATATTGCGCGTGACTGTACCTAGCTCACTTACCTCCCCAGATAACAGCTTTATTTTCTGTATGTCTCTCTTTCTCAGGGCCTGTATTAAACAACCGTGATAAACGCCTATATAAGCCCCCTCATACAGTTCGTCAGAGTAATTCCTTTAAATAATCACGCTTGGCGAAAAATGACGTCAATGACTTTCTTTCTGGGTAATAAAACAAACTCCGATGCTTTTACAATTCACACTTTTGTTGAATATCGTTCTCGGTGGCGACAGTACATACAACACCCTCTGCCACCCTTCGCTTCCGCAACCACCACCATACAAAACAAAAGAGATAATAATAATAATAATAATAATAATAATAATAATAAAGGAGAGAGAGAAGAAGAAGAACAGAAGGGAATGTCTGCGAAGACGGTGCACGGGATACAGTGCGCAATATCTGTCGCCTTGTGATGAGCCGTTCTTTCAAGAGATCACTGCCACACGGCGCATGGGATGAACTGGTTCAGAGACCAGTGGCGTTAGCTTCACATCTTCAAGTTCTGCGTGGTACGAGACAAGAGCCCTATATACCGGCTCTAACTCCGTAGAACGCTTAATTTCCGCATTCAAGTAAGGACGCGACCGGTAATGCGAAGGGGTGCACGGCAGTGGGGCTGCTCAACGCAGTCGTTGACTCGGAGCTGCAGAGTCTGCGGGACTTTCTTCAACACTGAAGTGGAATGACCCCAAAAATAAATAATCAGTAAAGAATAAAGGTCAGACAAAGTGGACGAAGAAGGAATGAGCCAAAATGCAACCCGAAAGAAAAAAAAAGGCTGCAAGAAAAGAAGCAGAGAAAGAAGGACACTCAATCAAGTTAACTCTTCGGGAATGACCATAGCGGGACGAGGTCTCTGGTCTCTTTCTGGCGTCTGGCGTCCTCGCATACCGCAGTGTGTGCAGTGTGTGCGAAGTGTGTCAAGCCGTCGCGGTCTGCCTGTCCTCTGTGCGCGCAGCCAACTCCCCCCAGACCTCCCTCCTACCACTTCGACCCCCCCCCTCGCCCCCTCCTCGTACAGGAGCCGAACGTCCTTGCAAGGTCTCGAGAGTGGCGTATAACGGTGCTGCCCAAATGGTCCCCTAAAGATTCCCATCCGCTAGTCTAAAAACCGTGCGGACCCGCATATGATTTCCTTTACGCTCCGCTGACCGGCCCATTCTTGACTGCTCCACCCCTCCCCCACTTCCCCTTCCCACTTCTAGCCCTCGTGCTACCGTTTATCGAGCCGTCTCCTCGAAGTCTCTTTACAGTTCGGTGTGAACGCTGAACCGTGAACAAGTTTGTTTTACTTCGTTTTTCTTCTTGCCGAAGTTCTAACGGAGCCAAGTGTTTCTTTCTCCAACTACCTGCACTTCCGAGACGACTTTGGGGGTAAAGAAGATAAACTGGAGAGGCAGTCGCCATCCAGAAAACGCTGTCGCTAAACTTGGGTAAACTTTCTGAAAAGTTCGGCGTGTCCAGATTTCATGTTGGATTGAATGATTGCGTTTGAAATGTTCGCCATCACATTACGGAGACTCAATGTAAAAAAAGCTAAGGTGAGAAAGCGTCATGCGCGTGGAAGATAGGATAGATTAAGGAGCAGGAAGCTCTGTATCCCGCTGCACCTCTGAAGGTTTTCTTCCTATACTCATGCTGCACCTCACCAGCCACGTACATGCAGTGAGAACACTGTACGCTACGGCTCGTGTAATCCAATCATTACAACGAGAGCCGGCTGCCTGTTCCAAAGACGGGAGGAAGGCTCGCCCATTGTCTGCTGCTTATTCTTTCGTGAAGCTTACATTCAGTCGGCGGTTTCAAGCGCGGGGCGATCAGATGCAGTGGAGCTGCGTCCAATCAATCGGGGTGCGTTTCCTCCAGTTCTCTTTCTCGAGTGGCTAACATCGCCCATAAGCTCGGTGGGGTGGAACGAGGTGGAACAGGGTGCTGTGTGTCTGTTTTTCTCTCTACTTGTTGGCAAGTATTATAATCAGTTTTAATGCTCATTCACCGTACGTGTGTACCGTTCCAACCTTTATAGCGAGAACTCCCTGGACGTCGACTTATTACTCTCTGCACTGTTGTGGGAAAACGCGAGCCCATTTCAAAAGCAGTGCAGAAGCTGCATGCAGCCCGTGCCTTTGTACTCACACGCAACTGTCCAGACAGAGGAGGCGTTAGGTCCCTCCCATAGAAAGGTCTATAGCCTCCCGTTTGTACGGTTTAAACGGCAAAATCCCTAATTACACCGACGTACCTTAATGAAATTCGGTGGCCGCTTCCATTTCAAGTATTTAATCGGTTCATCTCGTGATTTTAATTGTAGGCGCTTCGTGTTGAAAAATCACTTGAGAGGAGAGAAGCTCGATGATTAGGGCAAGCTTCACACACTCCGCGAAGACAGGATTCAAGAATAGCAAGCCGGTTTCATCGTTTCGGCGTAGTTTCGTAGTGCGAGAGAACATCGTTCGTGGGTAAACTCCAGTAGCCCAGAATAACGTTACCTTATAGTAGAAAATAACGCCGTTTGCGGGAAGCCATTCGTCACGATCCTTCTTTTTTTCTCCACTCTCTAGCGTTTCAAGAGCACACTCTACGTATACCCGGACCTTGAGTCCGTATATAAAAAAGTGCTCGCGCGCAGTCTCGTGGGTCCCCGCGCGAGCTTTAGTGCCAGCGGGTAAAGAGGTGCTCCAGATTCCACGGGAGCAATCATCTCGCGCTTCTGAGAAAAGCCGCAGAGGCATGCCGATTACCTCGCGTAAAGCAGCGAAAGATGAAGACGAAAAAAAGAATGGAAACAGCGAATACAGGGCGGGTAGGTCGCCCTGAACCAGAAGGAGAATGAAATTAAGAGCGAGCTGCAGCGATGATTGCAGTGAGTCTGTGCTCCGCGTAACTAGTACCCCTCTCTCTCTCTCTCTCTCTCTCTCTCTCTCTCTCTCTCTCTCTCTCTCTCTCTCTCTCTCTCTCAAGAAATGCGTATACTGCCCACGATACAGGCGTAGCCCTGTTCGGGCTCCTTCCTCAAGCGCGCGTGCCCAGCTGTGGAGGCGCGGAGCCATCGTGTGTCGAGCAGGTCCGCGGTCGAGTCGAGTCGATTGCGAAGCATCCATCTTACGGAACGTGTCAGGAAAACCAATTTCTCAGGGAAACGAGCCTCGGTTCGCGTGCGAGGAAAGGAGGAATTAGGCGTGAGAACGTCTATGCTCGAGACGATCAAAAAAATAAATACAAAAGAAACTCTCGCGGGAGCACCACGGAACGAGAAAATTTTTGTTTGTTCGGCTGGCTATATATGCGTTATATTTTTTTTTCTTTCTCGGTCTTCTCTTTAAGTAATTTATTACCAGTGGAGAAGAACAAAAAAAAAAGGCACTTCACACCGTCCATGTGTCCCAGTTGTTCGTGCGTAAGCAGGGTACCACGAAAGAAACAAAATTTGCTGTATAGCGCGATCTCCGTCTCTCTCTCCGTCTCTCTTTAATGTAATTGATTCTTAACAAAAAAGTGCCTGCATCTCCACTGACCCATGTGGGAAGAGCTAAGAATAACATCCACGGTGCCTGACTTCCCGAATTGGACGCGCAGCGCTACGTGTGTGAGGAATGTCGCGAATCGCGGAGTATACGTACACTGTAAAATAACTCACAGCCTTACGCGTGAATAAGGATGCAAACGTGTCTATAACTCCCACCCTCGCGACTAATAAAGGGTGTGAGAGTGTGAGTTATAGACACATTTACAGCCTAATTCACTTTTCAAGGGTGTATATTATTTTACAGTGTACAGTGGGTACTAACCGAGACGATGTTTGCTCCGCCGGAGTCAACCACACGTGTCCCTCGTTTCGGCGTTCGCATGCATTAAGCATTTCACATGGCTCCCCCTGTATCGAGGCGCTTACAAAAGCGAGATATATGGTGACCGACTGCGCTCGATCAAACTAAAGAACCAGAAGCGCAAGTTGCATAGGTTCCAAAGCGGGACAAATTTGAATCCTTAAGCGGGTACGTCGCCTCTGATCACTGCAAACAGAAAGGTTTACCTCGCGCTAAAACCATCACACCGGGTTTGTGAGAGCATAAATGATTTCTTGCGATTTAGAGAACCGATTCCTTCGGCTTCTTTCTGAACAGAAGGCAGGTCTGAAGCGCCTTGCTTCGTACGTTAGTGCTGAAAGCACCTGAGGCCTCTATTGCATTCCAAGTACGTTCTGTAGAACTTCATGTTGCATGGACATCTTGGCGCTACCAAACGAATGACTAACGAGCGGCCCTGACATTTTCGTTATAATGAAGGATGGCGCCCAATAATAGGAAATGGCAATTTGGCTTTCGCGTCACGTTCTGCGCTGCATCTTCTATTGCGATTCACCTTGAGCGTGCAACGCAGACGGCCAATCAATGCACTCAATAACCGGGAGGTCCCGGCACTGCCGATACCTTACGGGTTCGATCCGTACTACTCTTGGCAGTTTGCTTCGAAGCGTGGCTCAAATATACCTACAGATGCGCGTTTGAACAGGAGCAAGAGGAATAAGAAGAAGAATGCGACGACTTCGCGCCGCAATACGCCCCATATATCTCAGGTGCGCTAACTCCTGTAACGGTATACCGGGACAAAACTTTCTATCATCGCAATGCATTTTCCCTTTCTGACAAACCTCTCACGGGTAACCGTACAGATGGAGTGCTTGGGTGAGATTGAAAGGCGCCTCTCAGATCCTCTATCTTTCCTTTCTTTTTCTATTTTGTTTTCGTCCTCGAGGAAAGAAAAGGTGTTGTTGGCAAGCAAGCAGGCACACGTCGCAATGAGGAAAAAAACTAAACAAAAACAAAACAAAGAAATTGCGACGAAGAGGCGTCGTCAGCGTAATCACGGATACGAGACACGCTCGCATAGAGCTGTGGGGTGAGCGTATACATATATGCGAGCAAGCGTATTCCAGGGGTGTCTTACGGTTCTTTCTTTTTTTTTTCTCTCTCTTTCTCTCTCTGCCGAGGTATAGTGCGTAAGGGAAGTCTGCTCCCATATTAGGCAACATCCGTGAACCGTTATACCCGGTATATACAGATATACGCACACCGAGGTGCAGGGATGGGCCCGGATCACGCTCTGTATCGATCAGCCCGCGAAGTCTCCCTCTCTTTCGCTGTATACGCATGGCGCACACGTACACAGGAGCAGGAAGCTTGCGGCATATATATACCGTTCGACAACGCCTGGACTTTCTTTCCGTGGCGCCCGATACAACCATCGACATGTCTCCGATGTACAGTCCGCGCTGCGTTACAAATGAAACGGTGCGCCCGGGGAGGAAAGTAAAAAAAAAAAAAAAAAATACGGCTGAGAGATTACGGAACGCGGAGAGAAGCACATAGCGCACGGTATACATACTGCACCTACATCCTGGCTATAAAGCCTGGCTTGCGAAGATCACGGAACAGCAAGTCGGGCTATAGTTGGCACGCGTGAATTCACTCACTGATACGCGCTACAGAGTTTGCAAAACGCAGCTTACGCGTCATGTTCCTGGAAAACAAAAAAATGGACGATACGAACCGCCAAACCGATCATCAAGGCATCTTCGAACATTGAATGCGGATGCTGCGTGTGTCGACGAGTTGCGAATTGTGTGCAGCAGTGTCGAATAAAGTTTTTAGCAGCTTATGCTCGGCACGCTTGTGCTTTCTGTCGTTGATGCAGTAGCCGGTGTTTTTTGCGTTTTGCATCGTTTGTGTACGAGGGTGCTATTCGCTTCCATTTCGTTCGCGCGTGCGTGTCAGATGTACAGTTTAGCTGCAATTTCGTGCGCCGACGCTCATCATTACACTGCAACGCTCGCGTCGGCGTCTTTTACACTTTATTTACTGGTGTCGTCTTATTCGTCCATTATTTATTAGTTATTCACCAATTAGACGCTCAAAGGGATGCGATCTCGTTCGCACTCCAGTAATACGCGAACTTTAATTGCAAGGAGTCGGGCCCGCATTCCTTTTAAAAGCTTAACCGTCGCTAATCTTGTAATATTGACATATACGGAGGTGAGGATTAATCGCAAGGTTGTCCTAAGCGGCGCTAAACCGCACAGCGACACCTTCGAATAACAATAAAGGTGCGCCCGTTACTACCTGAACGATCGTGTCTGAAACGTGGAGGGCAGAGATAGAGAGAGAGAGAGAGAGACGCTTTTTAACGAAAAACAGAGAAGTTTGCCTGGTGGCACGCCCAGCATGATATACTTCAGATGATTGTGATGGCAAATGAAATGATACACGCTATGGGACATACGACGCTTATTAGCACACACGTAAAACAATCTACGATATCAAGGTATACCTGCTTGAGACCAGCGTCTCACAAAAAAAGTTGAAAGTGCCTTGCGGGAGACGCGCATGCGGCTCTGGTTCATGGTACAAGTGGATGTTGTAGATCAAGGTGTGAACCCTGAGGCACATTCAGTGTGACAAATAAGACGGTGACCTTGTTATAACAATTCATGCGCTTATACAACTGGAGTAGCAGCACAATTAACCCGTTGTACACAGAAGCAACGCAAGCCAGAAGGAGTCAGGCAAAGATAATTTATAATGTGATAGCTGTGTGACGCCTTCGTCCAACAATGGACATAAAACGGGCTGGTGATGATGCATTGTCGTCCGAAACACAGCCCGTGCACCTGTGTGCCTTGTGTTGGACCTTTAACAAAGATGCACGATCGCAAATATTTGCGCGCCTACAAATTAGAAGCTGTTTGCTATACTATTTGTTCACACCATGGGACCTTCGGACTCGACCACACTCACACACCAATACCGTAGCGATGTGGCTGCTGTCTATAATTTACTACGCAAGTCTGTAAAATCCCGAGGGAAAAAATTTGCTTTGATATGATTATATCTTGCCGTGCGAGGAGAGCACATACCGATATCCAAGGATAAAGCGGCCGCGTAAGCAGCGTAAGCTGTGTAACGCTCCACTGGTCACCCGATAAGGAACATAAGGTCACCCGATAAGAACTAAGCGTAATGAAATGAAAAAAAAATTACAAAAAAGAAACGCGAGACCTCGGTCAGCTCCTTTAAATGCTTCCGTCAGTCTAAGGTGCGGCTTGAGCAAATTTGAGGGCCATTCAACCGTAACGGCGCTGTGGCCGTATATATAGAAGGTCAGCGGACGCGTTAGCGGCAAATGGGCGATACAGAGCAGAAATGGAAGAAAAGTGAAGTTATACAACAACAAAGAACAGAATTTGCGGCTGCAGAAGAGCGAGAGCGGAGAGTTTCGAAGCAGGAGTCAAGTCATCCTTGAAAGGTTATAACTTTAACAAGAAAGTCGCGTTAAGAAGAGCTGCGGTCGAGCCTCCTTGCAAAGTGGCGACCACGAAAAAAAAGAAAAGTTCGAGCGAAAGTTATTTTGCCATTTGAATATTCATTTCATACAAAGAGGCAAAACGTACACGCCATAACCTTAAATTGTTTATGATTGCACCATGGGTATGTTTAGTAACCAGACATTACGAGTAGTTATTCCTACAGGACGTTCTCTCCGGCTGCTTCACCTCGTTGCCTTTCCTCTATCCCTCTCTTTAATGACCCCACTTGGTGAACGCATCATATATAGTATATGCGAGAAAATGAAAGTGCGCTTGAAAGCGAGGGCCGTGAAAGATAGAAGAAGAAAGAAAAAAATTATACATAGCTGGGCAGCTAACAGGCGTTACGGTGGTTCCCAGACTATATATATATATATATATATATATATATATATCGACACAGACACACAAATGTTCCTGTATCAGCCTCACCTCAGAAGAGACGTACCGGCCGCAACACAGACTATTCAGCTTACAACTTTCACGTGGCTTGTGCAACCATGATAGGCAAAACCAAGGATAGCCGCGACGCTGATTCAGTGGCGTTCAGCTGCAGAATGAGAATGAGGTTGCAGGTTCAACTCCAGCCTGCGGCTACCGCCACTACATGATGGTGGGTGGAACATAATTTGCTTTGTGCGCAACTTCAAGAAAACAGAAAAGAAAAACCCCGAAGACTCCCACTACGGAGTCATACATATATAGCGGGCGCGAGTTGCTCTTCTGGACGATCAAACCGCACACGTGATTTAATTACAAGACGAAGAATATAACTGCACAGCGTAGTTTGTGACAATGGCTTCAAGTGTGACGTTCACCTTCTGGTCTTCCTGACAGCTGCGGTAATGAACAAAAAACTCTTCACCTATACATTAATTTTAGCTATCGTTGTATATCGGCGCGTTCGCGGTGCCAGTCCTCTCTTACCATATACGTTTGATTCCTGGATCAAAGTAGAAGAACATGCAACACTGCAACAGGAAACCGGAGAGACAGAGAGTGACCGTTTTTCTCTGCCTCTCCTTTTTTCCTGTTCCGCTGTTTCGTGTTCTACTCTGCGCCAGGAACCAAATATATATAGTAGCAAGCCTGAACAGCAACCTGCCGAAGAGCAAGTCCTTTCGGCTACTCCTCTCGTTTCTTTATATATACCAGCCAGGCTGTCATACAGTTGAACGCGCGCACTTTCTCGGTGAATCCGGCAGCCCCAGCACTCTCTTTCTTGACAGGCTAAGAAAGCCAGATTTGGCTACGCTGAGAGCGTATACGGGAACCGTACGTGGCTTTAATACTAATGCACCGACAAAAAGAACGTACGCATATACCTGTCGTAGATGCTCGCGTAGCGTTCATCCCCATGTCGATCGAGCTTCATTCGAAGACGCCAGGCGCTCTACAGGCCAGACGGAGCATTCCGCGAAGCCGAAGGCAAGAAAGTACGACCGAAAGTGCTTTCTGTAACCCAGCACGATTAAAAAAAAAAAAAAAGAAACACGGACGAATTCAGGAACGAGCGGCGACCGGAGGGACTTGAGGCGTTCCTGCACTTTGAGAGCTCTGATCTCGATTTGCCAACGGGGGACGGTTAACTACACACTATACAGGATGCAGACCGAGAAGCAATGGGAAGTAGCTCGATCCTTCTCCCACATACCGCGCTCTTTTTTGACCGTCGTGTGCGTACGTATACAAGGCGACAGTGGAGCGAGACGCGGCTCGGCGCTCGACATCTGTATACCAGTGACAGTTGTGACTCCCGCCGACTGTGCACTGTCTTCTGCCTACAAGCACGTGCGATCACGTGAAACGCCGGCGCGCTATAGCTTATCGCACAGCTGCAGCTGCGCGCTTCTGCACCGGGCCTCTCCCCTCTCCCCCCATCGCGGGCTCTGGATGCTCTCTCCTCCTCGTTCCGAAGGTGCACCTTCCTTGTCGTGCTCATCGCTCAGCGAGCAAGACCTACTTTTGGAACGGACAGCGCCGACAACCGAGTCCCCTCCCCTCCCTCCCCCGATCGCCGACTCGTGATTTCTTCTCATCCTTGCCGCCTTGTACGTTCTCACTGCGGCCCGTTGTTCGGCATCCCTCGAGGCCGCCTTGTTGAAAGCGAAGAGAAACAGCAGCAGCAACAACAACAACAAAAAGTCAGAAAGAGACATGCGCGTCTGGCGGCCGGGACAACGCGGGCCCATTTGCCTGCGTTATGTCTCGCGAGCGCCTATACACTACGGCTGCTGTGACGCCCGGTTGTTGGCCAGCGGCCGGCCCGTTATAAACTACATTGTTCGGCAGTGAAAAGAAAGGGGAGAACGGTCCGAGTGGGTTAGCGGGGGGGGGGGGGGGGGGGGGGTGTCGCTGCCGAGAAGTGTGACTACGGCGATGTTACTGCCTACCTTACCGCAGCTTCGCGCGCGCCTTGACACGTGGTCTCTAACGGGAGCGGAATAAACCGGGGGCGGCCGTTCGAAGCAGCAGCTCTCTCGCTCTATTATTCGGCGTCTGTGCGCTCCCTGCCGTTGATACCGAAGACGGCTACAAGGCGGAGGGGAGGGTTAGACGGGCCTGACGACGACGGACCGCAAGCTCAAGAAGACACGAAATGGGCGCAGCATCGCTCTCGAATACACACAAAGCCGCCGGACGAGTCTTGTTTGCGCGCAGTGGCTCATCGTCGCTTCGAGTGAGTAGAAGGGGGTGGGGGGCGAGGAAGGTGCCTGAGAAGGTGTGGGACTGCACTGGGCGCACGCGCTTTAGGAGTGCACTCACTTATCGAACGCCGGTAGTTATGGTGGTAGCAGCCGGAAGAGAGACTGTCGGCCAGTTTAGCGTAGTGGTTTTTTCGTGGTTGCGGTTTAGGCTAGTTGTTCTTCGTGGTAGTGGTTTTTCGTGGGCGCGGTTTTTAACCCCTTCAGTCGCGAATCGCGATCGACTCTCGATTGATAAGTGTGCGAAACTTAGATAATTTTATGCCACGGTGCTCGAGACTCCACTGAAAACAAGTCGAGGTGGCAGAATGACTACAAGATGGCGAGAGGGACTAGGTGTTCAAAGGTAATGTTGAACGGATATTTAAGTGCACCGACACACAGTCAAAATGTTACAGAAGAGTTAACAGAACAGCGTTTCTGCTTCTTCCGTTTTTTCTTTCGGTTTTTTTTTTACTCACAACGGGAAAATGCGCTGTCTTTTCTATTTTTCTGTCACCTATTGCGTATGTGCCGTTGCACTTCAAGACCTGTCTGTAGAGTGACTCTGTGCATCTTGTAGTGAGCCATCATAATTACAGAGCAATTAAATGAATATTTACTGTATGGTCAGTAATGCCACGTTTGTTCATAAAGAATACTTGAATCACCAGCTCGATACGCATGTCCGAGTTAATTATTGGCTACAAGCATTAGTAGGCAAGAAAGTTATTTCGAAATTGCTACTGAAGTGGCCCACGTCAGACGTTTTGTCACACACGGTAGCACATTCACCAAAGCAGTCGCCTGTAGCGATTACATTGCAATGAGAAGTAAAATGGAGGTACTTCAGGTAAGCCGAATGTTCAATTTACCCTAAGTTCGTGGTCTGTGCCTTGCCATCACTGCACAGAAACGGCAAAAATCGGTCGCGAACACAAATGTGTAGCAGCTGTTAATAGAAACTGTTGCTGGGCTAGTTTTTTTTTTTCTTTACTTGCGGGCTTAACAAGCCCGTAACTTATAATGGACAAAATAAGGCATAGACTAGCACTTGTCTTGTGTCTACATTATTTTTTCTCGTCTAAAGTGCGCGCTTGTTAAATCCGCGAGCAGTTGTTAGCTCTGCGTTCCCCCCCCCCCTTCTTTTTTTTCCTTCGCCTTTCGCGTAAATGACAAATTGACCGGATGCCCGAAGTGATATGAAAGTGGAATGTCACATAATAGTTTGAGTAACACGGTAGGACGACACTATACAAACAAAAATACATCTCTATTGCTAACACCAACGTTAATATTTGTACGTGTCCTTAGCATTTAACCGCAGCTTAGATAACGAATGTAAATAACAAATGTTGCACCATGTATAGAAGAAAACAAAAGCGATGGTTCATGTACGCAAGACCCGTTCTCCTTTTGCTACGCTTCTCGCCGTCATCGTATTCCGATTCGTCGAAAGGATGCAATGGATATGGAGAAATACATTATCATTCTTTTTCGGGGCCCTTCTTCTTCGCGGAGCGCACGTAAGCCAACGTTTTCTTGATAAGCGTGGAAACCAGATGACGAGGCCCCGTCCCGTCCCAGCGTCTGGAAATGCTTTCTGCCAAAGCCCGCACGCGCGGCGTCCTTGGAGGATATTACTCTGCGGTACAGCGTTATCGGGAGCTCTGCCCACCGGTGTTACGATGGGTACAGGTCTGGACGACTTGGGAAGAGCTATAGCTATTTCGAAGTAATGCGAGCTCCGTTTGCAGCCAACTTTCCTGGAATAAAGGTGTAAGCACTCCACCGGCTTCCTCTCGCTGCGCTCTTTTGCTATTATTTGTTTATGCGCGGTTCGCCGTCCGAATCAACTTTGTCAGTCGACGACGAGGAGAGGGCCTTCTAGGGCGAGCGACCTGCTCGCCGTTAGGCCTAACGCTCATGTGTGTGTGTAAACGTCTGCCAAGCGGTGCGGAACTAAATGCAGTCGCAGTGTGCGATTTGATACGCACCTACGAAAAAACGCTTCGACCGCAGGAATTCCTCGCCGACGACTCCAAGTAACGGCATTGAAAATGCTGTGGTTCTTTTTTTTTTCTGGGCGTTTCTTTAGATGGAACGCGAAATGAACAACCTCTCCAATGCACCTTTCCGCAGGAATTCTGCAGAATGTTTTGTTAAAGCCAAAGCACCGACGAACGGAGGAAAAAAAAGGAAAGATAAAGATGAGGCCAGTTTTGCATGTCTCGAAGTGTAAGACATCCGCCTATATGCGCGGAGTCGCGCGCGGTGTATACAGTGACAAATAAGACACTTGGAAAAGGCACTTCTCCACGCTGCAGGCAGCTTCGTTTCACGGAGCTTGGTATGCTCTCTTGCGTCATTAGCGTCTTTTCCTCGCCAAGAACAAACAAACAAACAAACGACAAATACTGGCAAAACTGACGGGAGACCAAGAACAAAATAAAAATAAGAGGCTTTTTTTATGCTTAACAGCAAGCGCCCCTACTTTGCCTACGCAATTTTCAATTTTCTTCGCAACCACGCTGCGGAGCTTTATTGAGCAAGACCTCTATCTGCACGAAATGTACACGACTAACGTGCTTGAAAAACGAGTTGGTGGTTTTATTACGCGCAATAGAAACGAAATGAGAAACCTGGAATGTATGCGATTAAAGACTTTGCAAGCTTTCTTCTCCCATTGAAAGAAAAAAAAAAAAGAGCGCTACAGCGCCACATATAGCTACGAAAGCTGGCTGCGTCAGATGAGATATACCACAAAACACTATTTGATTTCATGCACAGCACAGGATTTAATGCACAGGCTACATATAGCACATGTCAAACGTTATGCGTTACGGCAAGCCTTTCGTAGAAATTAAAAAAAGCTAAACGAAAACAAGGAAAAAAGATAACACGTTTGGAATGCGCATGACTGCTCGCTAAAGCATACCAAACCAACGATGTCCCGGACCACAAACATTCCATGCAAACATCTATTACCAGCAGCGCCCTCAGGCGTAGAAAGTTCCAAAGAATCATAACCAAACAGCACGTGCTGCGAACACTTGATCGACAATTCCGTGCATTCATCCGTATCTGGCAAGTGTGAATAAGAGCGCACTGTAGGCTCGCGTTTGCTTTCTTTTCTTGATATCTGTCTCTCTCTCCACCTCCACGGTGTAGTGCAATCGCTGTGTTGAAACCTCTTCTCCGACCTGTTCGTGGCAGAAGTCCCTGTCATTTACTTGTTCTCATTGCCCTGTTGGCATCATATATGATTTTTTGTGATGCGTGCACTTGACGAACTGAACTGTCGCTCCCGATGGGGACGAATAGCCCTGAGACAGAGGTTACAATGTGGGTCTCCACTGAAGGCTGCTACTGCGTCTTAGTTCCTTTCGTGTGCGACCTACGGTCCTATGGGATATAATAGTAATGCGTGCCGCTTCAGTTTTGTGCGAGCGGTTTTTCGGTTGTCTGCTTACCTCTAACTTTTTATTTTTTGTTCTCCATCTCTGTATGGTCTTTGACCTCCCCTCCTAACGGGTAACACTCTTGGTTCCAGTCTGCCTTGCAGCACGTGCGGGTCACGTGAGGTCCGTCCGCACTTGTTGACCGTCACGGAACTGGGCCGAATCGCAGCCGTTAAAGGGACCACTACAGAAGGGCAACACTTGTTGCACGCCGCAACGTCCGATACTAAGTACAACGCCTCAGAAAGGTGCCTACTCCGACTGTAGGAATCTGATGGAACAGTTTCGTAGATTGCTGGAAGCGTTTTCGGTACAAAAGGCTGCACGTCGGATCGAACGCGGAACTGCATACCACGTGTCATCGTCTGCTTTCGAAAGCTGTTTCGTTCAAGGGAACGCCCAGTTCACAAGCACCCGCGGCAAGCCCCAACTTTACTGAGCTCTACTTGTACGCGCATGTCACGGACCGTCACGTGACTCCTTGAGAGAAGAGGCGACGCCCTTATATAGTCCACAGCATTGGGTACCATTCGCTCCTACACATAAACAAGACGCAATTACCGCGACGCGATATTCAAATCGTGAGAAAGCTCATGTACTTGGCGCGCATTCGTATTACTGCGCTGATCTTGGACTCGTTTCCCTCTCGTCTTTATTCTTGTCTATCTTGTCTGTGAGCGAGCGGCGTTTTGTAGAGCTCACTAACCTTCACAACTTTTATCTGCAAGACCTTGAATATGCACACAGAAAAAGCGTTGCGTTCGCTTCTACGTTGCTGCTTGGGCTCATGCTGCGTACTCTATTACTGCTCCCTCGCCGCTCATACTTTTTTTTAAGCACGCGAGATAGAGGTCTAGAATACGTCTTGATGAGCTGGTGAGATAGACGTCTAGGAGTGGTATACGAAACGACGAGAAAAAGCAAACAGGAAGAAAAAAAGAAAGAAACGTCGCGGCGGGTCGCCGATCCGCACGGCGGCACCTGGCAGAAACTGCTTCTGTGTGTGTAGATCGTGGGAACGCGCGGCATAATACGAGACCGCAGTAACGACCGGTCGACGACGGCGCGTATTATAACGCCCGCCACTGTGTCGTAAGGCCGCTGCGCGGATGCCGCGGCCTCCCGCGACAATAACGGAAGAAATACGTGTGAACAAAAATAAAAGGGCCTCGGCACGTGGACGACCCTTTCGGGACGAGGCGACGCCGTATGTGGTGCGATGCGACGTGTATGCGTAACCCGTTGCCCGATTGGTCACGACGAGAATCTGTTAGTCCGTCTTGTCACATCATCGATGCCTAAAGGGACAGTAAAAAACGATACTACGCTAAGTTGGGTTCGTAGATTGCGTTTCTGAAGTACAGAAAAAACGGACAATGCTAAAGCGAGAAGAGGCCTGGTAAACCTGGAAAGATGCAAATACGAAATACGGGGGGGGGGTCGACGCCGTCGTCATGTGATCGCTCTTGCGCGTCGTGGCGGTGTTGATTTTGACTGCATCTACACTACGACCCAGTTTAATTGTTAATTAAGGACTACGCTGGAATAAAAGGTAGCTAAAGGCTCAACCTAGCAGGTTTTGAGAACCCTTTCCTGAGCCAAGAGCGGCCCAAATGCGAGAAACTAATTTGAAGTCTGTGACGTCACACCAATATATTGGCGACGAGATCGTGGCGCCAAATAGGCAACTTTGGTTCGCTTCTTTCACTATAGTAACGAACTTTTCTTCCGTCAAAAGAACGACAATAGTGTTTTCAAAGAGCGCTTTACCAGTTCGAACTTATTTATTGCTGTTTGTTTTTTATTTGGTGACCTACGAACTCTTCGGAGTAAAGGTCAAGGCACTCAGGCCGTACCTGTGCTAATTCTGCCACGGTCTCGACTTTTCGGTAAGACAGAACTTTGCACGAGTTACAAGAAGGATTGTTTATGCTTGGAGCACTCCTTTCTGGTGGTGGCACGACCCACATTGTTGATGCTTACTAATTGTTTTCACTGGACAGAATAGTGTCGGTTCAAGAGTAACTGCTCTTTCCTATTTCCAGAAATTGCATAGCGCTAGTCAATCAGGAGCGTCAGATAAAAATGAGGAGTGCCCGCCAGGGTTCAAGTTATACCAGTATGGTAAAAGAATCGGCCAACAGAAATACTCTTAACATTGCGTTACAAAAAAATTTGGCGTTAGAGCGACCAATCGGCGGCGTTGCCGCCGTTACAGTAATTGTCTGCTTCTTCCTTAGTCGGCGGGGCGCCTTTACCTAAATCACTTAACGTTATCTGTATGGCTCGCAGAGGAGGGAGGGAGGTATATTTTTTTATTGTACCGCTTATAGGGCAATTGCGTTGGGTTGCCGTAGGTGCTATAATCTTTGACCGTGCTGCCCATATTGCAAGACAAGAAACCGAAACAATGCCTACAAAGTTGCGCAGGAGAATTATTATTCCGTTACTCAAGCTATTCCTCCGCAGTTTTTGAGACAAATAACAATCAAGAAACAATGAGAACGGTTGAACGATTTCTTGAAGCGATAAACCAAGATAAGGAACTCTACTACACGCGATGTATCCCTCAACGTACACAACAAAGTGCAAATTCTCCAATACCACAAACACCCTCTACGCGACACGGTCGGGTAACGCAATAAGAACCCACGGACAACGCCCACCGCATCACCAACAGAAAGACAACAGTGATTGATCACGCGGGTAGCATCGTAGACGTTCTGTCTGATATCCCTCTGTGCTGTTCATTCCACTCTAAAGATACAAAACAAAAATGGCTACTACTGCAAGAGTTTCTTGGTGTAGTTGTACCGCAGGTTACGATTACACGCAAAATTTACATTACGTGCCTCTAACAAGTGGTGAAAAAACAACAACGCGAGAATGTCTAAAATATTGCGCTATAGACGCTGCCTGCGATTACCGAATCACGTCTAAAGCAAGCGCGTGCTTGTGACGCAGACTTGTCTTGAAAGCTAAAAGCTCATCAACCGTAGCCAGACAAACGCTAGCCTGTACTTTCATGCCATGGCAGAATTGACGTCTTACTTTGTTCAACAGGTCCGCTTGCACAATGTGGACGTTCACGCGCGATATAAATATTTGGCATAACCGAAGACAAAGGAGCAACGCGATGAGCTACACGGCTACCGAAAATAGTAAGGAACAGGAATCGTTTCCCGCCGAATGCGACTCACAGAGAAACAATCGCACGTCACCTACCTTTCAATGTAGCGGTCGCCCGTAGACGAACCGACTCGTCATCATCGTCTCAAGGTTGTGCGAAGATGGCGCAAACAAACGAAATCCTTGGTCAAGCCGGGGTTCGTCCGTCCGTCGTCGATGAGCGCAACAAACCGGCACACAGAAATCCCGCACCGTTCAACTAATCCCAACCACAGAGAAAAAGGCACCGTTCTAATTTCGATCGGAGCTACCACCAGCCCGTTAGGGCACACCGAATCACCGAAGATCGCCGCACCGCACGTTAGACGAGAAGAAGGCACAAATCGGAAATTTTGAAAGACGAAGAGAACCAGTCGAAGTTCACTGGGCCAAGGACTCGCTGAGAAGCGGGTCGGCGGCGACAATCGCCGGAGCAAACGACACGCCGGGGCGAGCAGACGACGTCTTGCTGCTTTCCGACGACGACGCCAGACGATAACTTGCAGAAGGTCCTTGCGGACCCAGACAAAAACACAGTCAACTCGGCCGAGAGGATTAACCAACCGACGCGCGAAGCGCGCTGTGTGATCTAGCCGCAATCGTATCGTCCACCGCTCCGGAGCCTGTCCCGCGTAGACGGATCAGCTGCGTCTCCGCGGCCGGCGGCCCGAAGATGCTCGTTCGAGAGGATCGCGGACAGCAGAAGGCCTGCCGGCGTTATGCGCGCTTGGCGGCGACTGACTGAAGCGCTTGCGCCGGCGATGCTGCGCTCGGTTCGTCTGCAACGGAGCGGCAAGAGCCGTCGGACGGGATGCGGGAAGGGAGGGTGGGGGTGAGGAACTACTACCACGGCCCTCCTGCCAGCAGCTGCTGGACCACGTTCCGGTCTGGCGGCGCGTTGTGCGCGCTAGCTGTGCCGCTAGCCGGTGGAAGAACCTTCCCGGTCACGTGACGGCTGAAGCTGGCGGCACGCCTTCTGGCGCCGCGGCTGCCGCTGTCTTCTCATCTGGCCCGTCGTCGACGCTCTCCCCTCGTTCCCTTCTCTGCAGCACAGCGCTCGGCGGCGGTTGTGCGGCAGGCAGCGCCTCACGCTAGCTAGCGGGTCCGTCCGCGCGCGCCAGCGCGCGGGAAACGGTGTAAAAAAACCTAATTTAAGGGGCCAATGTCTCCCGTGACCCATATATCAGGAGACCTCCCCCGCCACCATATGCTGCACTGCTCGGGGTTTCTTAGTCTTGACTCTTCTCGGTACTGTTTCTGGAGCTTCTTTCTTTTTTCTGTTTTGACGCCTGTTCTGACGGGACTTAATGGAGCGGTGAACCGTTAGCGACACCATCCGAATGGACACACGCGACGGTCGCGAGCGAGACGTCATGGCGAAGTGTCTGGTGAAAAAAGAAAAATGCACGGCGGGTCACATTTCTGAGTGACCTGGAGATACACACGGACGTCGTGCCGCTGGACTCGGGTGTTAGGCATATAGGCATCCCGTAGTAGTCGCAGCTGACCATTTCGACCTCCATGTATATGGCCTCCGATGTGGAGCGTTTTACAAGAGCCCATTTATAGAAAACGTCTTACGAAAGTGCCACGGTTTTCTGAACCTCCTATAGTTTCCTCTGCGCACGTACCAGCGTAAATATACGAGCAGCATTTCCAATGTCAAACTAGTGCGATATGACGTAAAGCTATTCCAAACCGTTTTTATTCCATCTCTGCAGTCAGCCCTGCCCGTCTCATTAAAAAATATTTCAGGCTAGCTCCACTTCACCTGTCTGTCACGCGACGTCATGAAAACCGCGAAATAATATAACCATCTGATGTGACGTGTACAAGCTGATTATGCACGATTAGGCCGTACAAAAAAACATTATTACCGATTCCATACCTTTTTCGCCATCAGGCCACCGCCATCGGTCAAAAGCTTTCGCGGGCTGTGCCCACTCCGCCTGTTTGTCACGCGACGATGCCCAACCGCGAAAATTCTCCAACATGTACGCATTAGACATGTATTAAAATAGCGAACAAAGCTGAATTTTTTCTTTCGGAATAGCCGGTGACCACACCGTTCCGAAAGCAATCGAAGATGTCTGCCACCGATCACTTTAGCCCTGGCTACTCGGAGCTGCCGTAGAGAATGTATCTGTGCATCATATATATATATATATATATATATATATATATATATATATATATATATATATATATCCGTTTTAGCAGCACTTCGAACTTTCGTTGCACACCGGCGCGATTTTCGACCAGCCACCGCAAGCGAAGAGCGGAAGCGAGCCAATCGCAGACGCCGGCAGCATCCTCCTCATCCGGTTATCTATACACTCGAAGAAAAGTTTACACCCTTTGAGTCGTATCTTGCCGCACAACGATAAACGTCATCTGTCTTGTCCGCATTTCGCTTCTTTAACGCTGCGAGCCCGGTACTTCCCAGTGACGAACGGCATGCGCGTTATCAGCATGGCATATCATTGCTGACAGGAAAGTAGCGGGCGCGGCCTTTCCAACAAAGGAAATGCAAGCAAGGTACATGACGATTATTGTTGTGTGCCAGACATACACCCCGAAGGGTGTAAACTTCTTTTTATAGTGTACAGTTATATAGTGTATAGTGTATAGTTATAGTATAGTTTTATAGTGTATAGTGTATAGCGCAGACCCAACGAAACCCTCTCCACTCCTATGTGCTCCTTGCCTCTCATCAGCCGATTAGATAAGAAAAATCTGTCAAGGTAGGCAATTCTATTCGCTTTGAGAGCAAACAAAAGTACGTCCGATAAACGAGGAGAGCGTTTGATTGATCGGTTCAAAAAACACTGCGGATACCCGCCCGAAGCTTGCGTTGGCGGTTACGTAAATTTGACGTCAGGAGATTGGAATAAAAATAAATTGTAATAGTTTTTACGTTATAGGGCCCATGATGTCGCCTTTATCAGCTGTGAATTCAGCCGGCCAACTGGAAGGAGCGGGAGGCGGGGTGGGGCGGCTTGTAATGACATATAGATATGTTAGTACAGTAGACAGTGCCAGACAGCAGAAATGTTATGTGCTTTCCTTCCCTACAAGCTGGAGAAATTCGTACTTCTTCAACACATTTAAAGCTTTCTGCGACTTGTGGCCTAAAAAACGATTTAACGGTACGCGGGATCTCGGTTTTCTGCGATCATGGACGTAACTGCAGTATCCTGAAAGTGATCAATCTGCAGGGAATTATAGTCGGAATAAAAGGGCTCACGAATATTAAGCGTCACCGCGCACCGACACATAGCAGCTTCCAACATCTCGTCCGACGTTTCAGGCCAGCTAACTCCTATTACATCTGTTGTCCCTGCTAACGTTAGCCAATTGCTTCAATGAATATATATATATATATATATATATATATATATATATATATATATATATATTATTGTCGATAATGAAAGCGCACATGAAGCTGCGCGTTGGGCCCATCAAAAACATCAGCGGGTTCCTATACCACTTTCAAGAACTGATGCTGCGCAGCAACTTCAATCACTTGCTCGCCACATCACACTTCTACGATGGAATTCAGCGGGTTTCACCAACTCACGCTTGCACTTTCTCGACCCTAATTGGCGACTTCGCCTGCCACCTGGACTCTCCCGTCGCGAAACAACTTTACTGTGTCGCATGTGGTTGGGCGTCGCATTTACCAATGCCTATTCATTCGTAACAGGGATGGCCAACAGTGCGGCGTGCAACTTGCGCGGGTGCGATGAGACTCTAGAACACTTTCTGTGTGACTTCACATCTTTTGACGCTCAACGGTGTCAAACAAGCTAAACTCAACCTGCTAGACCTTAGAGTGCTGTCGGAAGAAAATGTCCTTGGACCATGGCCTATGCGTTCTTGCATGCAAAAGGCCACAAAAGCCCTTCTGCCCTTCGTGAAGGATACTGGATTGCATGAGCGCTGGTGACAGTGGAGATTCCTTTGCGACTGACTGACTATTATTCATTTTTTCTCTCCTCATCTATTCCGCCACGTTCCCCATCCCCAAGTGTAGGGTAGCCAACCCGGCACGTCCTTGGTTAACCTCCCTACCTTTCCCTCTTCGTTCCTCTCTCTCTTTCTCTCTTGGTTAACGTTAGCTGGGACACGCGCTTTATTTCTCTGCCCTTCAAATTCTGAGTTTTTTCGATCGCCAGCAAGCAGCTGTCGTTGAGCGCATGCACACTTCTTCATCAAAATCGCAGATGCTTAGAGGCAGCTGCACGTATGACGTTCACCGGACACGCTGAATGCCTTTGATCTACTTCGACGCCACCCAAGGTGACGCAACACCTGATGCTATACAGATGAAACGTCTATATATTACGCCTGCACGCAAATGGAATGGATTATTTAGCACTAGGAGCCTGTTGGAAGTAGCGACCCCGGGATTCTTGCTCGCGTACAAGTCTCGTCATCTCTCGCAAGTTTGGGGCGGCACTCAACGTCCCCCTATGGGAGTGGAGAACAGAAATAAATAAATAAATAAATAAATAAATAAATAAATGTTCTCCCTTGGTGATTCTCTAATTGCCCTCGTACTTATAAGTAGAACGTGCATCAAACTTTATTGTGCCGGAGTTACATTCTCGTGGTTGCAATTGTTTGAGTGGAGGGACTAATTACAGATGAAAGCACAGCGCCTACGAGCAGCTCTTCAAAAAATTTGTCTTTTTTTTTTCCACTTTCAATCGATACTATGGCAACGTATATTTAAATATCTAATTGCTTTCGTGGTATTAAATACTATGTTCTCTTACGTTCTAGATGCCGTAAGAATCCTTACAGAATGCATTGTACAAAAAAGTTCAAAGGCAGTTTTCTTCTGCAGAGTTTGGCTACAGCAAGCACAGTCGTAGATGTCTCACTCGAAGAGTCGGCAGGCTGCGCGGTGCCGCGGGAAAATTGAAGCAGGGCACAGGTGTATTGTGTGGACTTCTCTATTGCAGGTATACTATTGCAGGACCGCAAGATAATATTTACGGTTCGTAGCGATCAAGATAGCGCGCACTGAGCTACTGTGGTACAGCTATGAGATTATTACTTTGATAATAAAGCACTAAATACACAATATCCACGCGCAGTGCCTGTATATATGTACAAAACGTTCCCATATTTCACGACATACTTGACAGAAGAGCGGTAGCCAACCGTTGTAAAACTACTTTCTTGTGCTAATTCAGAGTTTTTTTTTTAGAAAAGGGAAGAAATAGAGAATGAATGAATGAATGAATGAATGAAATGCGAGCACGTCGCCTTCTCACGTTCATGTCCGGTTTCTTTCACTCTCTCGCGACCCGACCGCTCCGACGATCTTCTCTTTCTTTTCTTTCTTATTTTTTTTTTCTTAAGTATAACTACGAAGTGAGGTTGAAACTTGCGCGAGTCACGACATTTAAAGCAAACACTCTTGGTCCTCACGGCGGCCGAAATCGCGCCGACCTTTCCAATGTGTACCCTGTACCGAAAAAAAAAGAAAGGAAATGCTAACAAAAAGTAAGAAATAAAGAGAAAAAACAGAGAAACACGAGAAACAAGGAGTATAATAACGGCGCTCGCGGTCGGCCTCAAGTTCAACGAGGCCGAAAAGAAAAGTTATGTTTTCTCGCATTGGCGGCCCCGCGCGGATCGCCCGCAATTCACTTTTTTCTTTCCTCTAGAAAGAAAAGAAATTGAGCCGAACGGCGCAAAAAAAGGGGGAGGCATGCGTGGAGCGAACAAGTAGCGGTGACGAGCGGCTTGGGGGCGCCGACGCCGCCATCAAAGCCCCATCAACGGTCAAAGTGAATGGCCTCGAGAAAGGTGAAAAGAGAGAGAGGGAGAGAACCGAGTGGTGATACCCCGTTATGCCGAAGTGTGGGTATAACTGCGCTTTCTTATACCGCTGCTGCCAAAGCTCGCGCGGCGCTTCCACTGCCTGACATTGACCCGAGCTGAACGGGAAAACGGCGCGAATGAAGCGAAAAAAAAAATAATAATAAAGGCACAAGAAAAGTGAGATTGCGGTACGGCTTGGCTGTGAGAACTCGCGCTGCTTTTGACCGAGGCCGCGTTAGCAGACGAGATGGCCGAGCTTCGAGTCTTAAACGCCACGAGAATTTCGCCCCTGAAACTCTATTTTTTTTTTAATATTTTTGTGGCTTTTTAACAGTGGATTCTCGGTTGGAAGGTGGCGACCTTAAGACGCGACTCGGGACAAAGACGGTTCGCGATGACGCACTCCGGGTTAAGCCCATTTCGCCTGGTGCGAATTTGACTGCGTTTTCGCACTTCTGAATTCGCAGTTGCGGCAAGTGGGCCGTCGGACCCTTCGTGCGTGCCATTTCTCGATGTTCGCAGCGCAGAACTTCTCTGCGAAAACGCACACGTGCCAAGGACGGCGACGTTCCCCAAAACGTACACCTTCTAAGTTGCTTTACTTTGTTCTTACCGAAGTGAACTGACGTCAAGAACAATTCGATCCTCCGCTACATGCTTGCAAATGCGAAAAATCACAGCTGCCTCGCTCGGTGCATGTTGAACGGTAATGCGAAGTTCACATTTGCGAAAATCGTAGCAGCTAACAACGCCGTGCAATATCGTACCATGTGGCCCGGGCTTTATGCGCGGGGACTGTGAATGATGACTCATGGACAACGCGTTTCGTCAGTCGCTGTTGCAGTATCTGCAGAAAGCGGGGCATAATTTCCTTCCCCTATTGGGCCGTGAGACAAAGAACCAGGCGAATAAAAGAAAAGTATGTATAAAGTCTTCTTCCCCTGTGTAGTGTTCTCATACCCTTAGATATTCGTGACCTCAACTTCAACACAGAAGAATAGCCAGGGGGTGGAACACCGGACACGTGACTCCCCCCCCCCTCCTCCCTCACCCTCCCAGTCTCCGGTCAAGGGGCTGTTGGTCAAGCGTGTGTCTGCCACGAAAACAATTTCAGTCTATGCCAATGCTTCAACGTCAGCGTCTGTCAGATAATTTCACGACAACGTGCCTTGCGATGCTGTCCGAATCATAGTCACGTGATTATAAAAGCAGTTACTGCAAGCTGATTTCCCTTGTCGCGTCAACTTCGTCCCGCGTACATGTTTGGGGCATGTATATTATGCGGCGTCGCAGCCATCACCATCGTCGAAGGTTTCCCACTCCATAGTTTCGGATTGCTCATCGAGGTACCGCAAATACGGGTCTACAATGGTGTTTGCATTCAGCTTATAGCAGCGAGCTAAATGCTCATCGCTAAGCACACGCATGCCACGAGGCAAGACCAAGCGTGCCTTCACCGCATCAGGCTCAACTTTCGCAGAAAGAAAAAATAAAGCATCGAGTTGGATTGAAAGTGACCTACACCAACTACGTTGAACGCGACCCTCGGTTGTCAGATTCGGCGGTGTATTCAACACGTGTGGATTGCTCACAAGGGCTCGCAACCTGTCCTATAGCATTTACCACTCGCCTGACTGACATCGTGTGAAGGGCCCGCAGCATGGCGCTGCGACTCGAGCTTGCAGCATGAGGAACATTCTCGACACACGGAGAGGCACCGCCGGAAATGCACGCGAGGCGAAGTCACCTATAGTAATCTTGAGAGCTAAAAATCACGTGAATCGCTTCACAGTCTGTGCAGGCGCGTCCCTGAGTACGCGTGCCGTTGGCGTGAGCGCGTGATATATCCGTGCACAAACGTATTTCGCAAGCAACACCTGGAGCACGCATCGTGCAAGGCTATCAGCGAGGCAAACATCTCCAGCTTTTCATTAATGTCAGCGTCGTCCTTGTCTTACACTCAGGTCAATTTCCAAGTGTTGTCAACGGCTCTCAACTGTCATTTTGAGTGCTCGGCGTTTAGGAACAACGTCTAGGAACATTCCCACATCGAAATCCGATAGAGTATACTGTTACGTTTCGCCTACAACGCGCGGTAATGCCGGCGCGGATGCAACGGACGCCGGGGCTTTGTTCAAAGCGGCGGACATTTTGGCCCGTTCAACGACGCCGCAACGCCTACCCGCCAAGCGTGTCCAGGCGTGTTTCAGTGCCACGTGTCTTCGTGTGTGCGTGTGTGTGTGTGTGCCCTCGCTTGTCAAAGCGCGGCAGCCGGGGAGCGGAGTTCCCCGAATGAGGGGCCTGGAGGTCTCTCGGCTCAACCGCTCGCGCCGTCGTGGGCCCCTGCTGCGCCGTCCCGTGACCTTCATCCCGTGACCTTCCCTCCTTCCCTTTTGGACCGCGACGCCGAGAGTATAAGAGCAGCTGCCCCCGGACGCCAGAGAGAGGCTCCGATTTTTACTGTTGAGTTACGTGCTCTCCCGTCTCTCCACTTCGGTCGACCTGACCGGCCGCTCTTTTGCTATGTTAGAATAAACAAGTTGTTTTGTTACCAGTCTTCTCATGCTTTGCCGGGACCTTCGGATGCTTCCAGTGCCCCAGGCCGCCAGGCCAACGCTACCCTTGGGGCTTGCGACCCATTGGCAATAACGGGCGTCAGCACCGAGACCCCAACAACTCGGGCCAGCGGTGCGATTACAACATCTGGTTGCCAGCGGTGAGATCGCGACAACGGAGGCCAGCAGCGAAGAGATGCGGTTGACTGTATGCTGAGCAGCACAACGACCATCCGGGAGCAGCGCAACGAGCCCTGTGTGATGACTGGTTGCCTGCAGCGGAACGACTGCGCTGAAGTCTTGGCTGCGAGGTTTGGTGAGTGCGGGACTTTCTTCTTCTGAGTTTTGCCAGGCTTTTGTTAGTGTTAGAAACAGAGCTGGTAATTGTGGTTGTCGTTGCTACCGGGTTAGTTTGCGGCAAGACAATAGTAGGCAGTAGAGAAAGCAGCATTCAGAGCAGCCATGGATTTGAAGTCGTTGCGCAAACCAAAATTGCTGGAGCTTGCGAGAGAGTTGGGTCTGGATGTCTCAGACAAACTCAGAAAACCAGAACTGCTAAGGGCTATTCTTGAGTTAGAAGCTGAGGATGACGAGCTGTCGGAATGCCTTGAGACCATTGAGGAGAGGGAGACGGCAAAAAGACAGGAGCGTGAACTTAAAGAACAGAAAGAGAAAGATGAGCGTGAACTTAAAGAACAGAAAGAGAAAGATGAGCGTGAACGAAAAGAACAGAAAGAGAAAGATGAGCGTGAACGAATAGAACAGAAAGAAAAAGAAGAGCGTGAACACGCTTTGAAAATGAAGCGCCTCGAGTTAGAGATGGAACGCGCTCGTAATGGAAGTCAGGCACACGGTGCAGGAGAACGAGTAATGTTCAAAATGACTGACCTGATGCGGCCGTTTAAGCTTGGAGAGGACATTGGTTTGTTCCTGGTTAACTTTGAGCGAACGTGCGAGAAGCAGGGGTTCTCTCGGGAAACGTGGCCACAGCGCTTGCTCACTTTGCTACCCGGCGAGGCGGCCGACGTAGTCGCTCGCTTGGAGAGAGAGGAGGCAGAGGATTTCGACAAAGTGAAATCGAGTCTGCTAAAAAAGTACCGGCTGTCAGCGGAGGCGTTCCGTCGGAAGTTTCGGGAAAATGAGAAGGGCAGAAGTGAGTCATATACAGAGTTTGCGTACAGGCTTATGTCAAACATGCAGGAGTGGCTCAAAGAAGAGAAAGCGTTTGGTGACCACGAGAAAGTTCTGCAGTGTTTCGGGCTAGAACAGTTTTATAGTCGGTTACCTGAGAACGTGCGGTACTGGGTCTTGGATAGGCCAGACGTTAGTACGGTGGCTCGAGCCGCTGAGCTAGCCGAGGAGTTTGTGACGCGTCGGGCTCGCGGAGCTAAGGACGGTCAAAAGGGTGAATTTGGCTCCAAGTTTGAGAGGCCGAAGTTCACACCCATGAGAGCAAAGGGGGATACACGTAGTGCGGATGCGAGTGAAAGCAGTCCGACCGAACGTAAGGAGACGGCGGCAACCGAAGCCGAACGCAGAAAGCGGTTCGAGATGAGGCAAGCGCGCGTTTGTTATACGTGCCAGAAGCCGGGTCACTTTTCGGCGCAGTGTCCAGAAACAAAAACACAAGTCGTGTTTTTGTCTATATGCAGCACTGACGAGAACATGAAGCTTCTCGAGCCTTACATGCGAGACCTCCTCGTGAACGGGAAAGAGTGCCGAGTGCTTCGCGATTCCGCAGCTACAATGGATGTAGTTCACCCCTCTTACGTAGAACCCGATATGTTCACGGGCGAGTGCGCATGGATCAAGCAAGCAGTGGAAGCTCATAGCGTGTGTCTGCCGGTAGCAAAAGTGCTTATTGAAGGACCTTTCGGAGCACTTGAGACGGAGGCCGCAGTGTCATCTATGCTGCCCCCCCAGTACCCGTACCTATTTTCGAACAGGTCCGATCACCTCCTGCGCGAGAAGGGGCTTTTGTTTGGTGAGGCTAGCGTTCAGGCCTTAACCAGATCGAAAGTTCGGGAGCTCGCTGCAAAGGCGGTAGTTGCGGGGCCGACGTTGTTGAATGATGAGAAAGGGTCAGAGGCGCAGCAAGCTGGTATTCAGAGCACGCCCGAACGGGATAAAATTGAGCCTGTAGCGTTAAAGGCACCAGATACTGGAGAGGAAATTCCCGATGCGGGAAAGTTAGAAGAGCTTCCGGTCGAGCTTCCGGGACTAGGCTCAGTGACGAACAGGAAAGACACCGATCCAGTCATTAGTGACTTAATAAGTAAAGCATCGCTGTCGCCTGAGCAGAAAACCGAACTACACCAGCTCTTACAAGAGTTTCAAGGTCTGTTCTCTGAGAGGCCTGGTAGGACTTCTGTCCTTACTCATGACATAGAACTTACCTCCCCAGAGCCAGTACGATCCAAGGCGTACCGGGTGTCACCCCGCCAGAGCGATATTATGGAGGCTGAGGTAAAGAAAATGCTACAGCTCGGTGTTATTGAAGCGGGTGAGAGTGATTATACCTCCCCTTTGATTTTAGTTGAGGTACCGGGCAAGGAACCTCGTCCTTGCGTCGACTACCGCAGGCTTAATTCCATCACTAAGGATCAAATTTATCCGATCCCTAACATCGAGGAGCGCCTTGAGAGAGTGAGTAGCGCTCAGTTTATTTCCACCCTAGATCTTGTCAGGGGTTATTGGCAGGTTCCACTTACAGAAGAGGCTAGTAGGTATGCGGCATTCATTTCACCAATGGGGACATTCCGTCCTAAAGTTTTGAGTTTTGGTTTGAAGAACGCGCCATACTGCTTTTCAAGCCTCATGGATAAAGTGTTGCGGGGACAGCAAGAATTCGCTTTACCGTATCTAGACGACGTAGCGATATTCTCCGCATCCTGGCCTGAGCATATGGCGCACTTGCGGGCAGTGCTAACCCGCCTGCGCGATGCGGGCTTGACAGTCAAGGCTCCCAAGTGCCAGTTAGCACAGGCCGAGGTTGTCTACCTCGGACACGTGATTGGTCGGGGTCGACGCCGCCCCTCTGAAATAAAGGTGGCCGCTGTGCGAGACTTCCCGCAACCGCGCACGAAGACCGATATTCGGTCGTTCTTAGGTGTCGCCGGCTACTATCAGAGGTACATCCCCAGGTACTCTGATATCGCGGCTCCCTTGACGGATGCTCTAAGAAAGACAGAGCCGCAAACAGTCGTCTGGGACGAGACAAAGGAAAGAGCTTTTAGCGCCCTAAAGAGCGCCCTAACAAGCCAGCCTGTGCTACGATCGCCCGACTACACAAAAGGGTTCGTTGTTCAGTGTGATGCTAGTGAGCGAGGCATGGGCGTTGTACTGTGCCAACGGGAAAATGGAGAAGTAGAACACCCCGTCCTGTATGCTAGTCGTAAGCTGACGAGTCGTGAGCAGGCGTATAGCGCCACCGAGAAAGAGTGTGCGTGTATCGTGTGGGCCGTTCAGAAATTGTCATGTTACCTAGCTGGCTCGAGGTTTATCATTGAGACGGATCACTGCCCTCTCCAATGGCTGCAGACCATCTCTCCCAAAAATGGCCGCCTCCTGCGCTGGAGCCTCGCTTTGCAACAATATTCCTTTGAGGTGCGTTACAAAAAGGGGAGTCTCAACGGTAACGCCGATGGCTTAAGTCGAAGCCCCTAACGTGGGAATCAGCCTCAAAATTGCTTGTTACTGATGTTTTTCTTCCTGAGGCAGGATTTTTTTTAACTTATTGCTTTTGTGTAGTGTTTCAAAGTGATGATGTGCTTTCTAGTGCAATTTTTCGATTTGTGGACGCGTTCTGAGTGCTGCTAAACTACTGTAAGGAACTAGGCAGCAGTATAAAAGGGGAAAGAGCCTGGCAGGGCTTAGTGAGGGTTGTGCCGTGCTTGCTGACTGAGCGGTTGACTTTCAGGCGTGGTTCTAACGCTTGCCGGAAACGAGAACAAAAATGTCAACTCTCCCGAAGTCACTTTGCAGTGTACTGTGTGCACCTGAACGTGAGAACGAGGCCTTCTCTGTGCACTGCGCTCAAGAAACGCCAAAGGACGCCCGACTTCGGTTATGGGCATCATCGAGCGACATCCCTCCGGACAGCGGATGCAGTCCCCTGACCATCGGGATCTCCTTCCCCCGGCGGGGCGGTCTGTTACGTTTCGCCTACAACGCGCGGTAATGCCGGCGCGGATGCAACGGACGCCGGGGCTTTGTTCAAAGCGGCGGACATTTTGGCCCGTTCAACGACGCCGCAACGCCTACCCGCCAAGCGTGTCCAGGCGTGTTTCAGTGCCACGTGTCTTCGTGTGTGCGTGTGTGTGTGTGTGCCCTCGCTTGTCAAAGCGCGGCAGCCGGGGAGCGGAGTTCCCCGAATGAGGGGCCTGGAGGTCTCTCGGCTCAACCGCTCGCGCCGTCGTGGGCCCCTGCTGCGCCGTCCCGTGACCTTCATCCCGTGACCTTCCCTCCTTCCCTTTTGGACCGCGACGCCGAGAGTATAAGAGCAGCTGCCCCCGGACGCCAGAGAGAGGCTCCGATTTTTACTGTTGAGTTACGTGCTCTCCCGTCTCTCCACTTCGGTCGACCTGACCGGCCGCTCTTTTGCTATGTTAGAATAAACAAGTTGTTTTGTTACCAGTCTTCTCATGCTTTGCCGGGACCTTCGGATGCTTCCAGTGCCCCAGGCCGCCAGGCCAACGCTACCCTTGGGGCTTGCGACCCATTGGCAATAACGGGCGTCAGCACCGAGACCCCAACAACTCGGGCCAGCGGTGCGATTCCAACAATACTGATACCTATGGCACGTTCAAGAGTAAATGAAGGGTGCCATGTCCTGCGTGGCGTTTCTTTGCAGTATAACGTTTCAAAGCAAAGTACAGTAACAGAAAAACGCGTTACTCATGCCCTTGATCCAGCAATGCTTCAAAATCCAATGTGCTGCACGTTTTCCAAACAATTTCACTCCATTAGGTTTTTCTTTTTTTCTTTCTTTTTTCTGTTCACAAGTGCCTGCCCTAAGCACAACCATAAAAGATGAGCAAGCTGAGATATCGTACAGTGAAAGGATATACGTAGTGAAAGCGATGAAGTTCCAACTGAAATAACGTATGCATGTCCTTTTCTTCTTTTCCTTTTTTGTTCATGAAGGGTGTGCGTCTAAGTTTTCGATACACTATTCAATCACGGTGGATTGACACAGGGTCACGCCCCTAGCTTTTGCTTAACGGCGCCGGCGGCACAAAAACTAGACGCTCTCGTCAGCGTCACCCCTCGCTTAAAGAGAAGCCGCGCCACGTGTCATGTTAATAAGACCAGATAATTTCTATGAAATTATCAAATGTCTCCGTTAGTGCTGAGAAAAGTAGTGCGTGTACTACACACATACAAATGAAAGTCGTCAGTTTAGGGCTAATTAATACGCGCACGTTTGTTTCCGCCGTCCCGAGTTCGCGTTACGGCGGTGTTATTTTGGCTCTCACGTTTAGATCAGCATTTAACGACTGTAGGAGGAACAGACGGTTCATACTGCTGCAAGTGCTGCTGTGCTGTGCTGTGACAGTGGGCGGCGGCAGTGACCGACTGTGGTTGTATGTCTGTGCTCCTTTCTTTCTTGATCTCTACTTTGTTATCGCTTTACCTCCTCCTCCCCTCTTTCCCCAGCGTAGGGAGGCGAACCGGATCTTCCCCTCTGGTTAACCTTCCTGCCTTCCCCTTTCTTTTGTTTCTCTCTCTCTCTCTCTCTACCGCCGTCAGAGAACAGATGTGTAGCGACGTGACGTCGCACTCTCGAGTAAGTTCGCTTATTCGCTGTTTAACTTTAAAAGCTCCGTGTCGCGTTTCATTCCGTGAGTGTATAGCACTTGTGCTCGGAGATCATGCTATGCCAAATGCGACGAAAAGCTCGCCGCACTGCTCTCCGCTAGTGCGGCCAACTAATGTGCTTCAGCATCTCCTAAGCTGCTCAACAAATCGCACGTCTCGCGATCAAGGAAGATTTTCGTTCCTTTTGTCGAAACAATACAACACACCAGTGACAGCTAAGTATCCTTAATTACGGCATCTCACTTTTATAATATGCCCAGCGTACGACTATTCATGAAAAAAGAAAGGACATGCGTACTTGGGAACCTACTTTCTTTTTAGCAATTCAAACAGAACGGCCATGAATTCACCTAAACATGTAAAAAAAATTTTTTTTTTTCGTGTTCACCTTGCGCCATATGTTCGTGAAAGTATGCCTATCAAATTCATACAATATACAGAGGTTCACGGGCAGATGGAGGCTTGAAGTGGTCAACAGTTGTCGAACAAGGGCTGTTTCAGGCTGCAGTCAGCGCTTCGGCAAGGGGTCTTGTCCTAATCAGCAACCCGATGAAGACATCGAAACGTTGTGCAAACGTTCCCTGCGGTCTGGTTCATCAACTATATTATACAACAAAAAAAGATTACCTAACAGCCGGTCCCCATTCGTGACAGAGTGGATAAACAAATTAACAAAGAGTCCCGCTCCTTGAGAGCAGTGAACGAGAAGAAAAGAGCAGAAGAAAACGGCCCCAATGTACTTTGCATCCGAGTGCATGGACAGCCTGCGAAAGCCCTGCTCGCACACAAGGAAAATTCTACGGCGCGGGCGAGGAAGATGAAGAAGAAGAGCATCTCTCGGACGATCTCGCCTGGTCAGTTTGATAATTGTGTCAATCTCTCTCCGCGAGCAAGTGCTCCGGCCTGCCCCTCCGTGTAACGGAATGCCGTAACGAGGATCACTCTCCGAGGGCGGAGAGCCGATTGCCGCGGCCTTGGAAGCGGCGTCACGACTCGATGACGCAGATGCGCGCGGGGCGGGAGGAGGAAGAGCAGCAGCAGAAGCGACGGGCAGCGGTGGCTGGCGGAGGCTATTGCGTGCACGAGGTGAGTGTGTTATCAAGGGCCCGCGAAGAAGATGCAGCGAAACCCGGAGCAAAAAAAAAAAAATAGAAGAGAGAGAGGAGAATCGGCCCAAGAAATGATGTGCAATTCCCGAACAGGCAGACACACACAGACACACACGTACAAAAAATAAAAATAAAACAGAACGAAGAAGACACACACAAGGAAAAGGAGACACACACACAGACACATGTCTTTACTGCCCGTAAGGCATTGACAACGCCAACTCGTTAATGTGACACGACAAAGACGGCACGACGGCAATGAAAACGAGTGAGGTGTGATGACGACGACAATGCGACGAGGACGATGAATACGATGGCGCGACAAGGAACAACGGCGACGTGAGGATGACGGCAACAATACGACGACAACGAAGATGACGATGACGGCAATGATCCGTGACGAAGGCCGCATGACGATGAAGAAGAAGGTGGCACGACGACGATGTAAGCATGGCGATGGCATGAGGATGACGCCAGCGCTATGGTGACAACAAAAATGATGGTGGCATGGTGGCATGACGACGGTGACATGACGAATGGCAACGACGACAGCGCGACTACGGCGTGGCGACAACGCTTTAGTGACTGGCACATAAGACAGCGAAGAGAGAGAGAGAGAGAGAGAAGGGAAGAAGGAAAGGCGGGGAGGTTAACAAGACAGTTTGCTACCCTACACGTGGGGAGGGGAATGGGGAGTGAAAGAGAGATAGAGAGAAAAGATGAGTCTATGCCGCACTTTACCATGCACTAAGTTAGGTGCAGGATGTCTATAGTCGGGCACTCAAGTCTGTTGCGAAGAGATGTCTTCGTGGAAGAGAAGCTGGTGGGATTGAGTGTTTGCAGCTGAAAGGGCGCACCGCGAACAACCGTGCTTCACTTGGTCTTGACAGAGTCCGTTTTACGCCAAAGCTGTTACTGTGACTGCAGATTTAGTGGACCATGTAGGTCCACTGCAAAACATCGGCTCCAAACGTCCGTTCCAAAAGTCAGTCGTTCCAAAGACATTGTCGGGGTGATAGGGAATGATTGGAGAAGGAATGTTTACATTCATATATGCAGCGGAATACTTTCCTAAGTTATACAGAATTTTTATATATCACATGTTGCAGATAACATAATTTTCGTAATTGAGCTGCATTATTCAGAGGCAGATATTACGAGAAATCGAAAAAAAATATTCCACTAATTGAAAAAATATATCTAATTAACTTCTTAACTGATTGCATTACGGCCCATATGGAAATTTACGAATTGCAGCTGGTGACGTTGCAAGGCGTATCCGCTTGGCATGAATGCCCGGAATGACGCCAGTTTGGAGATATGCGCCATCAAACTCGCCGTGAAAATGCACTGTTGTTTCACTGACATTTTCAACAAAAATGCTCTTTTATGCACTGAAGCACAAAAGTAAGTTTAACGCCCATGCATTTCGTCCCGCACTTCGCGAAATAATATATCGAAACTTGTGCCCCCCCCCCCATCCTGGAAACTCACTTCGAGTAGATAAACATGCACACTCATGGGCTACAAAGCGTATATTGCCGTTTACGAAGCGTAATACCTGTCGTAAAGTGATTAAGCAGTAAATTAGTTAATTTTTAGTTTAGTAATTAGTTAATCCTACATATAAGTTCTCTCTCTCCCTCTTTCACTCCCCATTCCCCTCCCCAGGTGTAGGGTAGCAAACTGGACTCAGTCTGGTTAACCTCCCTGCCTTTCCGTCTTCCCTTCTCTCTCTCTCTCTCTCTCTAGTTAATTTTTGTGAATTAGTTGAATATGTGTTTCGATGTTTCGATTCTTCGTGCCATTAATGTCCACCTCCTGGAAAACCAAGCTCAAGGTCAACAATTATGCTGTCTGCCAGAGGCAATTTTTAAAAATTCCGTAAACCTTAAAAATCATCACCCCATATGCATGTGTACGTGCTCATACACCGACAAGTATGATCGGTGGGTTGCGAGCGCTATACATCGATATCTGTAATGTGCATGCATCGTGTTTACAATTAAGGCTGTCGTTGTGCTGTTGTGTTTTCGTCGACCATATCTGACGTTGCAGACACGTAGACAGGAGCAAATATGCGATAACAGTTGATTATAATGTGATGGTAACACGGATCTCTATGAGGTATCAGAAGAACTCCATGCGGATGTGGACAAATAACAACCAAATGATGGGATCTCATAATGACATCGCATTAAAGTCAGTTGCTCAAGGGAGTGATGATGAACCGTGAGTTGTTTTGTTTCACGGTGCCTCGCAGCGTTAGTTACCAAATCAAGGATGTTTCTACCCTGCAATGCCTGCATATTGCTGCGTCTATTTGGGAGTTAACGTGCACGCACCCGGCATGAAGACTGGTCCAAGCATTCGTGGTGATGAAATAACCTTCCCTTTAGAACTTTCCCCGTGAGTGAGGTCCTATTTACGCCAATTCTTTGAGATGTATGCGTATCAGATACACGACAGGATTCAAATACAACACTACTCCGCATAAGAAGGACTTATTTCAGCGTACCGTCTATAAAGTACAACAGTCAAATTACAGCAAGGAACAGCACAAACAAATTATAAAACGCACGTCCACGCGATAATTCTGAACGCCTGTACTGGTGGACCCGGTGGACGCTATGCAACTACATATATTTTACGTTGTGATTTATAAAACACTTCGAAAGTATACACAACGCTGTACGTACGCATAGAGCGTTATGAAAACGCCTATAGCGATATACATTTACGGCTATGCAAATACCCAATTAACGATCCGAGGTGTTTAGCCCCCCCCTCCCCTCTGTAATGTGTAAACTCTGAGGGTAAAAATAATTAAATAAATAAGTAAGTAAGTAAGTAAGTAAGTAAGTAAGTAAGTAAGTACGTACGTAAATAAATAAATAAATAAATAAATAAATAAATGTTTTGGATTTATTCCGATGAGAGGACATAGGCGTTGCTTCTTAAATAGTAGCAAACAATTCCAAGTGCCGAATGTTATATCATGAACAACATTTTATCGCGCATTATCGTGTTTACTAGGAAATGTCTGGCTGTTTGAGCAACGCAGCGCGGCGTGATCAAATATACGTTACGTCCACTTTGGATGCGATTAAACTTATTGCATTTTTTTGCTTTAATTTCTTGCTCGATGGTGTACCACCTACAACGTAAAGCATTCGAAAGGAATTCAAAAGAAGTCGATAGAATACTGCGCGACCTTGCACAGTCGCCACCAATTTCCGGCGACGCTATTTATTTCGAGCAGCTGCAATAAAAGTTTCAATTGTCTGTAATTATAAATCACGCTCTCGAAAACGTTGTCCGTACGTGACCGCTGCGTTCGAAACTTGGTCCAAGTGAAGTGCTTTCCAGTAATTGTTAAGGAATTTTCTCACAGGCAGCCATTCACGCACACACATTTTATTTGACCTGAACATCTGATATATTGTTATTAACCGCCCTCCCCTTTTTTCCCCATTTTTTGCTTCATCTCGGTTTCTTTAGCATTTAGCGAGTTAAATTTCGCCTTTCTTTAAAAACGCGCTTATATTTCTTGCATACGTATTTTCTTGCAGACATAATTTACTGCGAACGTTGTGATTAGTCCCTAAACATAGAACTTTTCCTACCCATGACCCATAACGTTCCCCTTAATTTTCCCTAATAATAACTCTAGTATTTTTGTATACATCTCCTTAACCTTTTTTTTTTATTCCTCAAAACTTCTATAGCTACCTTTTGCCGCTACCTACGCCTGTAGCGGATCCGGTCGTACCAATCTCTCCCTTGCTCTTTTTTCCCACCGATACTCTAAATGTATCTTGCTTATCTCGACTGCTAACTGTTGATGCTTCCGTCCACATTAAGTCCAACCGCTTCTGGAAGGTGTACCTTACCTACGGATCTCACTCTATGATCTCCCTTCGCATTACATTAGGATTTCCCATTCCATTCCATTCCATTCCATTCACTGAGTTGAGCACAGCGCCACCTCTCGACAGAAGGCGCTACGCTTCTAAACAATTGACGCGGAGTTATCAAAGATGCGCAGTGACCATTTCTGTCGAAGAATGGCGCTGCCATCGACTTTCTTGAGTCGTGGTGGAGCGTTGAATGGAGGGACGTTCTTAAATAGGTAGGTACGCGTATAGATTGTTCATCTGTAATGATTACAGCATGTTATGCATAGCATCGTGTATCCAAGGGCAGGCAGAAAACCCGGAAACATTGGGAGGAAAATACATTCGTTTTTCTTTTTTTTTTTCCAGCGCAGGAAAAGTGGAAACAAAAACGCTAAAATTTCCGCATATAGCCATACTTGACATTTTCTGCTGTGCCGCATACGATTCTGGAAGCGACGACGACAACATAAATAAATAAATAAATAAATAAATAAATAAATAAATAAATAAATAAGTAAATAAGTAAATAAATAAATAAATAAATAAATAAATAAATAAATAAATAAATAAATAAATAAATAACACAGCAGCACGGTTTTCACGTGTCTTCATTATATGCTTTCAGTTTCGCTTGGAAAACGCAGGTCAGCTTTCAAATGTAGCGGAACACAGGAGGCACTCTTTGTTTTCGTCCAGGTCTGGCAACACGTGAATATTCAACGCGGTGGCACGGCTTGTGCACTCAATCAGCTGCTGACACTTATAGCTTCTAGCCTGCTAAAGATACCTAGGCCATCTGCCTGCTGCGAACGAACTTTTTTTTCCTCGATATGCTCATAACAAGCCTCGTAACGGGCTCACAAGTGAACGTGTTCGATAACTCGTCCACTTAAAATCAAATTTGAATGCGGAAGCAGCCACGATCGATTGTAATGCGAGTGTGCCCAGCGAGTCAGAGGCTGCGTGACGCATTTTCTCAGTTATCAGATTAGCACTGTTCCGTAAAAGAGTACAAGGTGTTCTGTCCAATGCCCTTGCGTTCTCTGCGCAGTAATCCAGCCTATTTAAAGACAGTTATATTTAATTGCTGGGAAATATAAACTCTTATTACTGGTGCATCGGTTTTTTATTTATTTCTTCTTTTTCGTTTTGTTTTTCAGTTTAGAAAAGGTTTATTTCAACAAAAGACGATACGAACAGTGAGTCTCAATGACGGCCCAGTTCCGCCAGGACGATAACACACGCAAAGTACGAAGCGTTGTATACGCGGCGCGTTTTCAAAAAAGTGCCCGAGTCCTCACTCACTAACACACAACCACAGACCCAAGGCAACGCAATAACGCTTAAACTATCACATTATACAAAATGATGTTCGATATACAACGTACACAATGGTTACGTACAATTTTGATGAGATTTTACATAATTTTGTAGCGAGGCTATCAGATGTGTATATACAAAGATGATCATGCATACGAGATCACACAGGAATCACGGGCACCTACATACATGCATATTCAGTGAACACTTTTGATGGCATGGCTACGAGAACCAGGCTGGCCGAAAATTAAGCCGTACGCGTCCATCAGCCGCCGACGCGAAACGGCATGACCACTGTCGAAGGAAGTCCTCGTCCCCAAGGAAGAACAACTCCTTTCACAGAAACGACAGTAGCTCAGAGTAGAGCCTCCCCAGAACTGGAAACAGAGCGCCGCGAAGATGCCTCGCCACAACTGCCTCGCACCGGTAACGCCATGGACAAAAGGCCCCCGCAGCAATTGAATGTCGCGCAAAGCGGACACGTGGGCACCAACCAGATGTAACTAAGCGATTGAATTTGAGGCCGCGGAAATCAGCATGCACGTCCCTCCGAATTAACCTGGCAACGACGCATTGCAGCAGCACGTGTTCGTTGGATTTTTGAAGGGGGCAGTTGGGACACGGCGAAGATGGGACTGCGCCCCACCGCATTAGTGTGTCACGCGTTGGAAGCACTTGCCACCCTAGACGCCACCCTACACCGCAAGTCGTGTAGGTGGCCAGGCAGAAATGATGCCGTTATCGCACCCCACGACATTTTATTGGAGCGTGCGCGGCGTGCTGGGGGAACTATATAGAGGAAGCAGTAAGGCTGACATTGTACCCACAACACGGTCTTCAAGAACGTCTACATCAGGACATACCTGTTGTACGTGGCGATAGAATGCCATGGCCGTAGAGTAAAATGCAGGTGCGTTTAACACTTGTGGTCCGCGATTTAAGTGCACGCCCGGTAACATGTAACCAATTCTTGTGCCAAGGAAATAGCAGGCGAGTTCACGCGCAAAACACTGATCACGCTGTAACAGACGGAGCAGAAATCGCAGAGCAAGCAGCCGGCAGCGGACAGATACGGATGGGAACTCGAACCCACCGCGAGAGCGTGGTTGCCCAAGCGCTGAGCGACAGGCGATTTCTGTACTGCCCAACCAGAAGAAGGAACCAAGAAGGGACTGCAAGGACCTAGTAACCCGCAACGATGGCTGTAAAACGTGACAAACGCTCCACACACGGCCGCAAAATACAGACTGTGATAAGTACCTTCTTTCTAATAGGTGTAAATCAAACCCTTGAACATCCTGAATATTTCGCCTTAGATCTTCAAGAATCGAGAGCCACGCAGAGTCTGATATAGGTGTAATCAAGCCTAACATACCAAGAGAATCATTCTTTTGAAGATGGAAAAGGAGACTTAGGCGTGTCTGTGTTCAACAAATGAACAAATAGCGACATTTTCAAAACTTTTGCGCCGCACCTGAAATATTTCCGTACTCAATGAAAATTCGAAGGCTACGCGATAAGCTGGTGCACTTTCCCGACCATCAAGAAACAATGTATTTACGATATTTGAATAGGCATTACTAATAAGTTTTAAATATTTGACTAAAAGGCAGACGAGGTCAGTACATTAAATATGTAGTTTTGTTCAGGGCGATCAGTTGCCCTTTCTTGATCTAGTGAAACCAAGAGACCTCGTGCTGATATGGTCAGTTTGTACGTCATTATGTCATGCGTAACGAATGAGAGGCTGTATCTCTCTGCCAGGGACCAAGCATGCCTGATGATGTCCTACTAATGAAGGCATGAGGCTTCCCGAGCGTCGAGTGATCGCAACTGGGAAGATCTTGTAGTCGACATTCAGAAGCGTGATTGGCGTCCATTCCTCTGGACGAACTGATGATGGATAGCGCTTAGGTATCAGCGCTATACGACCGTCGCGAAAACTAGCGGGGAATTAAAAGTTCTCGAAGCAGTGGCTGATAACAGATACTAAGTGGCCTCAATATCTTCTCAGAAGGTTAGATAAAACTCAACGGTTAAACCGTCCAGCTCTGGGGCCGAGCCACGCTTCATGGAAGATAATCCTGCCTTCACATCATCAGTTGACGGTCGTGCACAAAGACGGCCAGCTACGTCAGGTGGGACCTGAGGTAGCCCATTAAGCATTGTACAATATCCTCGAGAACCAGGATCTATTTGCATATATCGTACGCGCCATGTTTTCGAAATGCGTTACAAAGAGCGAATAATCAGCGCGGAAGGCGACGTAACAGGACGTGTTCTTAGGGCCGCAGAACCAAATGTATTCGATTGTCTAAAAAGCGAGTTTCTTGCATAGCGCAGAACTTCAGGGTGTGTACAAAGATTACGTCTGCATCGCCAAGCTGCAGCTGACAAAGACGACGCTGCGATGACGCGTTGGGAACGCCTCTGTAGCTCACAGTGCCATGACCGCATCAATGGAGTCAGTCAATTGATCCGATACGGAGCTTCATCGCAGTATCCGCCAGTTCTTCTGGCATACGTCGTCTGAGTGCACGTCCTTCCACTGAGCAATGCAGACGCCACTGCACGCTGAGCGCGTCCCATGACTCCGGGTCAGATTTAGAAAAAGAGGCGTGCAAGTCTTTTGACAAACATGAGTTGGAGCGAGCTACAACCGCCAGTGAGCAAAAACGGAAGCAAACTTCGAGTATAACTCGTCACAGCTCGGAAAACCAAATAATTACTGCCGTAACCGATGTATCCAGACCATTGCCACATGCTTGCTATTCCATTGAGCTTGCAAAGTTTCTCAAGACAATTAAGCGGCTTTTGTCCAAACATCATTCTTGGGCACTTGTAAGAACCATACAGGATAAAAACATTTACTTTACTTTCGTGCACAACATGTTGCTTTTAACCGAACGCATCCGTACAAAGAGTGGAAGCACTCAGCATCTGTATTTTTGGCAGATGTTGTCATTGCTTGAGCGCCTTACACTGCGGCGCAAGCGACTATCGGCTTTTCGCCCTTTATCCTATAGCGCAGACGCGAGTCGTCATGCACGCTGAACTCTAAAGACACGCCAATTTCCGAGCATATAGCCAGGTATGCTGAAGACTGTCGACCGTTGGCCCGTTCATAGGCAACAACCGAACAAGGTCGCCAGAAACTGCGACGCGACGGCTATACCGACCTCCTGCTTTTTCCGCAGGTGCCATCGTTTGGCTATGGGTTTTTCCGCAGGTGCCATCGTTTGGCTATCTCTGTTTCTTGCTACGTCCTCGTGCAGTCGCGCTTATACACTCTATCATGGATTCTAACCAACTAGCCCGTCAACGTGTTTTAACCTTTATAGGGGCTTGTTTACAGAGCGTACACAAATCTTCATCCCACGCAGGCTACGTCCCACAGACTTCAGTGCCCACTGACAAGACGTTTTCGTGCGAGTCTGTCATTCAACTTTGTCGTCTTATGAAGGGGCCAGCTGTCGACAGTCTTCAGCATACCTGGCGACGCCCGAAAATTGGCGTGCCTATAGCGTTCCGCGTGCATGATGACTCTCGTCTGCACAAGAGAAAGAAGGGCAAGAAGCGGATGGTAGCCTGCGCGGCACTGTTGTAAGCATACGTGACGAAAGGGAGGGCAGTTTCCCAGTTGGTTTGGCCTGAGGCGATGTATATACATTGTCAGCCCATCACCAAGAATGCGGTTAATACGTTGACTTAAGCCACAGTTTTGGGGATGGTATACGGTTTTCGTGCGATGAATGCTGTTGCACTAGAGTGCGCAAGGCTCGAATAAAGTTCACGGAGAGCACCGCATGTCGAAGGACAAAATTATGGGCAAGATGAACAACACAGCTTTTCTCACTGCTGCTGCAGGTATGGAAGTGCAGTCTCGGCATGACGCGTGATGCGGTACACGGAAACAATTTTCCACCTGTTCGTAAATGGTGGAATGAATTCAGCGGGCCGTAGATATCGATAACGAAGCGGTAAAAAAGAACGAGCCGGGCAAAAGAGCAGTTGAGGCGCACAAGCCGAACGTTGGGTTATAAACCTTGCGCCGCTGACAGGCGGTCGGTACAAGCACGAATCTACTTGCACGCAATTGTGTGTTATTAGATTCGTCGGACGGTCCTACCGCTGTCGACCAGATGTAGGAGTCGTCGGACTATCTCGCCGCTGCCACCATTTGAAGGAGATGAAGGTCGTAGACAGGAACTCGGTGAACAGGATTTATTTACATATTAACAGTTTAAGCAGGATACATTGGCAGACTAGCGCGACTCCCATATGGAGCCCGCAAAACTAACATACTGCAAACAACTTACGAGCACACAGCTCCCTAGTACATTTCTAGTATGACAAGGAGCACTCAGCTCCCGACAACGAGCACGACACGAGCACACCCTAGCAGCCGGCAAACGCTGCTTATAAGCCCTTGCTCGACGTCATAGTTCGACGTCATTCAAGATGACCCGCCTTTTTGGAGGATGAGGTGGGTCGGAGCAGGAATGGTCGGGAAGGTTCGTCCAAGCATTGTAATCTCGCCGCCGCCCCGCACTATGGCTCACACACACAAAGGCACAGGTGCGAACCCATACACACAAAGGCTCCGGAGTCGACGACCGAGGGCTTCGTAGAACTGTGCTCCGTCTCGGGTGGTGCGGCCAAGTACCAATTTCCTGAGTTGATCGCGCGCCACGTGGCTGCCGGTCATCCGCAGTTCTCGGTACCGCCCAGCTTTCAGTGCCGACGTCAGAGGGCATCGTAGAACTGCTTTGTCCCGGGTGGTGCGGCCAAGTACCAATTTCCGGAGTTGATCGCGCGCCACGTGGCTGCCTGCCGACCGCAGCTCTCGGAAGGGCGCCCCGACTGGTGGGCTTGGAACACGTGCAGCGGGCTGAAAACTGGCACGTTGCCACCCCGTATGGCCATTCTTAACAGCTCCTCCATGGCCCGGAAAATCTCGCCTGGCCAGTGCAGGCAACCGCTGGGCAGGAAGAGAATGGCTGGCGAGCAAGACGATGGCTTTCCTCTCTGCAACCTCTGCGTACTTGGAATGCCTTCAACCATCTTACAACAACTGGCACAGAAGAGTCGACCCGGCAACACAATACCGCTCAGCGTTCAAACGCCCGGAATTAGCTGCTAACCCACCAGGCCTCCTATCACAATTTCCATGCAAGTCCCTCAACTGGGAATCCCAAATTTTGCCCCAAAATTTCGTGCCGCCAAAGCGAGCGTTCACGTTCCTCCTGAGTTCGACCAAACCCGACCGTCGCGCTGCACAAGAGTAAAGGTTTACGCAGAATTAAACCGAAGCCTTTCAAACACCAATACTCAATCATAACTTCAGCAGCATAACTTCGCGAACAGCCTGTTCCTACCCTATCACAGTGGCGTACTTATCTCATGTACGGCTGCCACTGAACCGTCTGGCCAACTCCACAGGTACGCAATCACAATCGCGCTAGCTTTGTGGTCCCTATTCCGAACACGTGCTTGCATCCAACAAAGTTTTCATCACGCTGACTCACATTTGTTCCTTTAATCCACACAGGACACATTCCTTAAACCAACAACCACACTTGCGTAACTTACGCATCACAGAGGAACCTGCGAACAAATGTGTCTTTTACTAACTAGCTCTTCGCACGCGTACTAGAGAAGTCAGAATACGGCTGCCTTCGACACACCCGAGCAACCCAGTCATAAACGTTCTGCTTCCTTCCGTCCACACAGGACACGCGCTAATGGACCTAAGAGCTCTTCTCAGTGCAAATCACGCACTTACAGAAAATCTACGCGCTTAACCTTAGAAAATTCAAAAACACTTAAAAAGAAAGAAGGTTAAATAACACACACGCGCGTTACGATAGGCCTCTCAACGATAACCTTGACCTTCAGGTTACTCACGCACACACAAAAAAAAGAAAGCCTATGTACTCATTATTGAACATCTCGCGAGACTACAGGTTTACATAAAACGCACCTTTCAAATCTCGGAGCTTCCCAAACGAAAACACAAACAAAGCTCAAACTTTACACATTGAAAGAAATCCCAGTCTCAATTCGCGAAAATTCTCCGATGCTCAAAAAAATCAAACAAAACAACATGTTTCTACGGAAGGGCTCTTGGCCTCCCTTTCCAAACGCTTTCGTCTGACTCATACTTTGAGTCGGACCCGAGGTGGCCGCGGTTTGAAAGCTACTCTGGCTGCCGTGGAACAACAAAAGGGCTGACTAACTATCAGCTCCCCCAAGACGTTACAGTCCCCTGCCAATTTGCGTCCTGGCGCCCCGCTTTCAACACGAACTCGATTGACCGCGTCGCTACTCCCCACCTGGTCTCGTCTTGCCACCTTGCGCTTCTTTGTACTGCACGCTGAGCTTCGAAGAGAACGACGGAACGACGAGGAATTTGACTGCCCCGTGCCCTTTGTCCGCGTCCGTGCAGGACAAGCTTCCCGGTCCCCCTTTGACCGGTGGCTCGAACGTTTTCGATGCGTCAACATCGTCAGTGACGACCGCACCTTTTCCCTCGCGCCCTGCCCTCTTGGGTCTCTCGCCATCTTTGGCGGCGCTACATTAGTTACCGTCTTTCGGTCTTTACCGCGCTTCTTATTTCGGCGCTTTCTCTTTGCACTCGCTTTCATGTCGCCTTCTCGTGCCTCGTGCTGGCCGGTACACATTTCGTCGGCCCGGATCGGTCTCTTACCCGCACAGTCTGAGTGATTTACATTTAAATCTACTCTCACTTTGCCTCGACTGGCGGACAGCCCAACCGACTCTGGCACAATGCAGAAGGCTTTACTCGAGTTATGACATTCGCACTCTTGCGAACTGCCCTCTACTGCATTGCCCAGCTCACGCTGTGCATCGACACACAGTCCGTCGGTCTCGATCGCTGTCTCACGCGCACAGTCCGAATGATTCCTAATTAAATCATCCCTCTCTAGGCTACCTAGACTGGCGGAGAGCCGCACCGATCCCTGAACAATGCAGTTGTTCTCTGGTGAGCTACGGAGCTCGCCACCCCGAGAACTATTCTCAACTGCATCGTCCGGCTCGCACTTCACTTCTGCACGCAGATCTGACCTGACATGGGTGCTCGCGTCTGTCAAGTCCGTAGTATTCTGTACCTCGCTAACGACCTCGCTACCATGAGATGCGACGCACACGCGCGGTAACTGTGCCAATTTGTTCGCAGCTGGCCTAGCTGTCTCTACAGTCCTCTGTTGGCACAGCACCTCGTCGCTCTCACTCTGGCCTTTAACGGCCTCTGTTGCCACTAAGGCTTCGTTAGCTGCTAGCACTTCGAGTTCACCTATGAACGTGCTGCTACTCTCACAGGTACTACTACTTTTCTCGGCTTTCGACGAAAATCTGCAATCTACTTCCTCACACTTCTGCTGCGTCCAGCCTACAGATTTCTCAAGCCGCTGTTGACTTCCTGCGTTTAGCTGCTGCAAATCCTGTATCTGTTTCTTTACTGCTGCAATTTCTTTTTCAACCTCCTGCCGTTTTTGCTCACGCTCTTGGCGTTATCGCTTAATTGATTCCTGTTCCCGCTTTTTGCTTAGAATTCGTTTGCCCATTTGTTCTATGAATTTCAAATCATTGTTACTTTCTAGAATGGTTTTACGAATCTCTGATTCCGTCAAGTCCTCATCTACGTTTACCTCGATCTCCTCACACAACCACAACAGGTCAGCTCTCGTCAAACACATTAGGACCATGGTCGCTACTTTAAGCTTTGGCTCTGCTGTCACACAATACTTGTTGCGATACCCACGCAAATCAAAATACAAGTAAAAGATCCCAGCGAATCAAATCCAAAAACACAGTGAAATTGAAGCCTGGTAAATCTTACAGCCAAAACCAAACGCTTACCCACTGAAGCAGCACCATATCACCAGTCCTTCCCCGTCGTATCCAGTCAGTTGCAAGAGGTGGTCAATCTCAAGTCGCCTCCAACTTGATCAGGATGCCGGTCGGTCACCATGTGCCAACGTCCGTCAGCTGGCGTTGCTGTCTCCGAGTCGTAGGCCGATCTAGGAGCCGTAGTCGGATCCCTCCGCTGCCATTCAGTTGTCAGATTTGTCAGTCGTAGCTGTAGAGATGAACTTGGGACGACAGGGCTAGGCGAGCAGGATTTAATTGCAGGAGTTACATTTAAAACAAGAGATACATTGGCAGACTAGCGCGACTCCCATATGGAGCCCGCAAAACTAACATACAGCAAACAGCTTACGAGCACACAGCTCCCTAGTACATTTCTAGTATGACAAGGAGCACTCAGCTCCCGACAACGAGCACGACACGAGCACACCCTAGCAGCCGGCAAACGCTGCTTATAAGCCCTTGCTCGACGTCATAGTTCGACGTCATTCAAGATGACCCGCCTTTTTGGAGGATGAGGTGGGTCGGAGCAGGAATGGTCGGGAAGGTTCGTCCAAGCATTGTAATCTCGCCGCCGCCCCGCACTATGGCTCACACACACAAAGGCACAGGTGCGAACCCATACACACAAAGGCTCCGGAGTCGACGACCGAGGGCTTCGTAGAACTGTGCTCCGTCTCGGGTGGTGCGGCCAAGTACAAATTTCCTGAGTTGATCGCGCGCCACGTGGCTGCCGGTCATCCGCAGTTCTCGGTACCGCCCAGCTTTCAGTGCCGACGTCAGAGGGCTTCGTAGAACTGCTTTGTCCCGGGTGGTGCGGCCAAGTACCAAATTCCGGATTTGATCGCGCGCCACGTGGCTGCCTGCCGACCGCAGCTCTCGGAAGGGCGCCCCGACTGGTGGGCTTGGAACACGTGCAGCGGGCTGAAAACTGGCACTTTGCCACCCCGTATGGCCATTCTTAACAGTGTATACATGCATTCCGCCTCAGCGATATCGTTGACGCAAGCGGGCGTATACGTCATCAGCACGCCGGCGCGAGCGCTTTGCGGGTCGGTGCGGAAAGCAGCGAAAATTTTCGCACCATCTGGCGGGGTATCACCAGCAGCCACTTCCGGCCTTGAGACACGCGATCGCGGCGGTATGTACAGTAGGTGACCTCGAACGGCGATATGGGAAGCTTGACGACGGGACAAGGTGAAGGATCGGTCGCGAGAAGTCAGCTGACAAATACAGGCATCCTTACGTTCCTCCGGAGACACGTCCGCGACGTCAAGTGGTGACAAGGCAACAAAGGGACTTGACGGGAAAAACCACGTCAGGCGCTAGCGGAGAGCGGGACCGCGCATCAGCGTCCAAGTGATTGCGTACGAATCGATGCGCGATTACGAATGTCATATATTCTCCAGCAGGAGAAGCGTCCAACGCCCGAGAGGGCCTTATTGATCTTTCAGAGACGAGAGCCAACATGGGGCACGACGGTCAGTCGAAAGGGCATCGTCGAAAGGGCGGCCATAAACCTGCGGACAAAATTTATCAAAAGCCCAAATTACGGAAAGGCAGTCCCTCCTGATGATGGAATAATTACGCTCCGCTTTCTTGAGTATTCGACACCGTATAAGCAGCAACATATTCTTCGTACAATGAGGATGAGGACAGAGTACTACGGGCGGATCTAGCCTTGCAGAGGCACGCCGGCAATCGCACCCGAGCGTGTTCCTTTACCGTGCAGGAACAAACATGCATATAAAGAATTTGGAGGACGCTTAAGCTTCGCCTTTGAGAGCGCAACGCGATAGCATTCAAAGATCCCTGACTGCTTCTGAGGTTTCCCGCCAACTGCAGCTTATGTAACCGTAACGTTTACCGGGAAACGCTGGCGGTGAACGCTATGGACAAAGGCGAGCTTTGTGGCAGAAACGCGGCCTCTTGCGTGGGCCGCGATGCGGCAAAGGCGAGCGCCATCTCGAGTTGTTGCAAGGAACCGGGCCCGCTACTCCGTGGTCTCCGAGATTTGCGCGCGCTGCCCGCGTGCAAATCTCGGACGCCATGGCCGGTCTACGAATGGTAGAAACGCTGAAAAGGGGGTTTTGTATTTGAGTTTCCGCGTAACAGATTTATGTTATCTCGTGTATTACCGCGATAGCGTTAAGGAGCTGGTGTCGCAGAAAATCCGGCGTCGGCGTCCCCCGTCGGCGTTGGACGTGACGTCGCTTCGGCAAAAAGAATTTCGAACCAAATTGCGAACCACGCATACCCAACCACTTCTCTACCACCAAATTTGTTCATACACTCTTAAGCAAAACTACACCCTTCGGGTCCTATTTTGCCACACAACAATAATCCTCATCGGTCTTGTCCGCATTTCCTTTCTTTAACGCTGCGAGCCCAGTACTTCCAAGTCACGAACGGCATGCGCGTTATCAGCATGACAGAGCATTCTCGACAGGAAAGTAGCGAGTGAAGCGTTTTCAAGAAAGGAAAGGCAAGCAAGACAGATGACGATTATTGTTGTGTGGCAAATATATACACCAAAAGGTGCATATTTGTTTAAGACCGCACCTTGTTTTCATTCTTTACAAAGTTTTTGCTCGGAATGTTGAAAACGGCAGCCCACAAACAAATGTAATGGGAAAAAACAACGACAGCGATGTAATTTATGTTAGCTCTTCTCAGAAAGAAATAATAAAACTGCGAAACAAGAACGTCAACCCACGCAAGAGGCCGTGTTTGTACCAGAAAACACGCCTTCGCGCATAGCGTTCGCAGCCATGGTTTCCCGGTAAATGTTACGGTTACATAAGCTGCAGTTACGAGGAAGCATGAAAAGCAGTAACGGGTCTATGAACGCTATCGCGTTCCACTCTTAAAGGCGTAATATACGCGTGCTCCAATTTTTTTTTTAATTGCAATGCGACGCTATCATGCCTGTAGGTTGTGTGTCAGTCGTACTTTACGATAGTTCTGACGAGTTTTACTTTGAGAAATTCAATCGGTTCAGTAACTTCCTTGCGCTACACGGAGGACCTGCGTGGTTGCGCATGCGTGGGAGGAGGGCCGTTGTTCTGCGGCAGCTGCTACGGTGCCTCGATGTCCTCCTCGCCCGCGGCTCTGTACAGAGTGGAGACAACCGCGGCGTCTACTACGGCGTTGGCCACGCGAATCGCGGAGGCCGCAGTAGACGCTTTGGCGGACGCCGTAGGGATGCGTTGCCGGCGCTCGTGTGTCTTTAAAGCGATCTGCGACGTGGCCAAACTGCATGCGCGCGCGGACCTCATCTTCAACGCGATCTGCGATGTTTGCAGCGTTCGCGTAGTGACGGTAGCTTCGTATGCGCTGTGCTTTCGACGTTTCGTTCGCGTTGAAGCCACAGATGCACGGAGGTCAATTCGCTCGCAGCTGCTGCCGTGATTCCTAACTCCAGCGTTTTCACAGACAGTTTCCGCGGTCATTGAGCGAGATGCGTTCTTGTTTACCTGTGCGCGCGTGACAGCGTGCTAGTTAGCTTAGTTAAAACACGTTGACGAGCTAGTTGGTTCGAATCTATGATAGAATGTGTAAGTGGGACTTAACAAGGCCGTAGAAAGGAGCAGACACACAAAGACAGCGCTGTCTCCGTGTGTCTGTTTCTTTCTACGTCCTCATTGAGTCGCGCTTATATATTCTATCATTATTAATTTAGTTAGTAAGTGAATGTTTACAAGTTTATACAGCAGATGAAACTACTATCCTTACTTCGTACAGCTAATTTGCTATCGCAGTCGGTGCTTCGCCTTTCGGACGGAACTGCTCATTTTTTTTTAGACGCCTGAGCCCGCGGGTCCGACTGCGTCAGTGCCCCTTTCGCGCTTTTGCGTGATAAAGAGATTGCCTTTCTCAGAAGGTGATTCAAAGGTGCATGTCACGTGTTGTCGCAGAAGTGTATGTATGTATGTATGTATGTATGTATGTATGTATGTATGTATGTATGTATGTATGTATATGTATGTATGTATGTATGTATGTATGTATGTATGTATGTATGTATGTATGTATGTATGTATGTATGTATGTATGTATGCATGTATTCATGTATGTATGCATGCATGTATGTATGCATGTATGCATGTATGTATGTATGTATGTATGTATGTATGTATGTATGTATGTATGTATGTATGTATGTATGCCGCTGCTTCCACGAATGAAACCACCGTTGGAGGTTAGCGCTCGGTCTTGCGTATGCATCCTTTCTTCTTCGTGTATATTTGCTCGATAAGCGAAGCCATTTTTTTCTTCCAACACTGAAGTCCCAGCCCTGGGCCCTCGTCCGCGACATCGCTTCCTCGTCTCAAGCCGAGCGCCCTCCTCCCGATTCGGAGTTTGCATTTCGGCATGCATATATACATATATATAGATCTATAGCTTGCGAACGGTGCTAGTGCGTAAAACACAAACCGCTCGACACGAAGCTTCGCTCCCCGCGGGTTCCGACACACGCGTGCAGGATCTACATAACTATTTTCCTTTGCTTTGTTTTTAAAAGCTGAAGCTTTTTTACACCATCTCCCTCACTTCACGGCTGTTTCCTCGCAGGACGAATGGACTGGCACCTTGCCCGTGACACCGAAATGAGTTCGTTTACTCGCTTCTCCTGTTCTTTCGCTTCGTATTCCTTGTTTTCCCGCATAGACGCCGTCGCGGCATAAATCGCTCTTTTGCGTCGCCCCCGCCGTATAAACCCCGTGGCCCGGTCAACTGCGTCTTTTTTTTTCTCGCGTCCTTTTCTCGCGTCTCTTTGTCCGTTACTTCTCGCGACGCGTCCGCGCCATGTCTGTTTCCGTGAACATTTCTGTTCGAAAAAAAAAAAGAGGAACTCAAATTTTTTTTCGCCTTCCTTGTTTTTTTCGTTGTTACCTTGCGCATTCTTCTCTTTTCGTTTCTTCTTTATTTTTTCACTGCATTCACGTTCTGGACTGGTACGCAGTGATTAGCGCCGGACCGGTCAACACCGGTGGGTCAGTGGATAAAGCGACGCGAAGGCATCAGTCCATACGCACGCACACACGCACACACACGCACCGTGCTATACTGGCTATGCGTCCAATGGCCTACCCTACCTATACCCTCGTTACGTACCCTTTCTCTGTTGTTCGGGTTTTACGGCGCGGCGTCCTGTCTTCGAGAGGCGTTGGTAGTCATCAAGGTGTATGGGACGGCTAGAAAGAAAGAAAGGAAGAAACGAAGTGAGGAAGGGGGTAAAGAAGGGGGGAGTAAAGTGGCCAGAGTCGCCACTTATACTGAGCCGAGTACCGCGTTTCTACCGTCAATGCGAAAAAAAAAAAAGGGTCAGACTATTTGGAATGTGTAAACGTGCGCACGTGAGTATACCTCTGGAGTGACGTGCTAATTAGAATTTTAGAACGGACATGCGCCTCACTGTACGGCTGTCTTGTTTTGCGGTCTGCCAAGGCGAAGTAGAAATCAGTGCAGGGCAGCTAATTAGCGCGCATACCTCACGTCTGACACGGAAACGAAGCGCGGCACAAAGTTCTCGAGTATTTTGGTGATGTCCAATGTCACCCCGACATTGCGTGGCAGGCACTGACGACGGGCATTTTTTTTTTTATTATGGGGTTTTACGTGCCAAAACCACTTTCTGATTATGAGGCACGCCGTAGTGGGGGACTCCGGAAATTTCGACCACCTGGGGTTCTTTAACGTGCACCTAAATCTAAGTACACGGGTGTTTTCGCATATCGCCCCCATCGAAATGCGGCCGCCGAGGCCGGGATTCGATCCCGCGACCTCGTGCTCAGCAGCCTAACACCATAGCCACTGAGCAACCACGGCGGGTGACGGGCATGTGTTTAGCGATGGACGCTGCTCCTGGCTAGAACCTCTCCTAGGTCAAGTGATGGCCAGTCTGGGGTGCTCCTGGCACCGGGCAGTGGAGGGTAACTCTATGCAACGCAACCAGTCACGGTGACTTAGTGGCTATGGCACTGCGCTGCTAAATGGGAGGTCCCGGGCTCGGGCTCGATTCCCGACCGCATTTCAATGGGAGTGAAATGCAAAAACGAAACAACAAATGAAATACTTTCGTGTGCACGTTATAAGGTGCACGCTCAAAAACTACGGATGGTCAAAGTTAACCCTCAGCGCCTCAGTACAACGTATCTCACAATAAGACTGGGGTTCTGGCAACATGTACAGCCTCAAAACTTAGTACGAAGTTGGGATAGTTACCTTATGATCAAGATATATATATATATATATATATATATATATATATATATATATATATGTGTGTGTGTGTGTGTGTGTGTGTGTGTGTGTGTGTGTGTGTGTGTGTGTGTGTGTGTGTGTGTGTGTGTGTGTGTGTGTGTGTGTGTGTTGTGTGTGTGTGTATGTGTGTGTGTGTGTCGAATAGCGCGAGTGTGGACAAGTCATTCTGTCGTTCGTTGAGTGTCCTCGAAACTACGATCTGCACGAGTCGACGGCGGCAGAGCTTTAGGCGACGTGACGGGATCCCGAAACTATACTGTGGCACATAGGCTGGAGTCAACTGACAGAGGCAATCGGAAGTTCACAGAAGAAGCCTTCGCCCTGCATGCCATGGACATAAACTAGGCATGGTGATGACCTTGTTGTGGTAGTGGTTGACTATGACGAGGAGGAAGAGGACGACTTACTGAGCGTTGCTTCCACCGAGGTAAGTGCCGCTTCAGGGTTTCCGTTATAGCGCTTAATTCATCTGTGCCATTCTTCTCGCTGCGCGCACACGTGCAAGGCGCCATTTGATATCCATCCTTCCCTCTCTCTGTTTCAAGGGTTTGTTCTTGAGTGATCGGTTTCCAATAGGGACCGATCGACCCACACTATACGCTTGAAAGGGTGGAATGCGCGTTCGGCTTCGAGTCCGGTACATGGTTGGACGCGGCCAGCCGAAGCGCGTGTCCCTTCGCGAACCGTTTCGTCTTGTATCGCCGCCATCCGCCACGCAGTATAGCTCTGTGTGCCGTCGTCTTCTGGCGGACGCGCCGTGTCGCAGGTGTCGCCTTCGTCCTCCTGCCGGCGTTCTATTTGACACGGTCGGCCGAGTCCGTGGGCCTCGCTCGACACTCCCCGCTGTAAACGAACGAACGCGCCATGCTCGAGGAACGGCAGGCGCAAGTCGTCGCCTCGCGCGGGTGCGGGGACGTCGGCATATCTGCGCTGTTTTAGTCCTTGCTCGTCGTTCCCGCCTGCCTTTTCTTTAAAATAAATAAAGAAATAACAAAAACAAGAAAGTGAATGAACCGTTCGAGACATGGCAGGCAGGTAGCAAAAAAAACAAAGTGTAAATGGAACACAATACACATGTGCGGTGCAGAAAAGGCAGAGTCGAAACACGTGAAAACCGAAGCGTGAATGAATCGTTCGGTAGCGTCAAGGATTGAATTAGTAGAGCATCTTGCCGCTCCGTTATGCGCGTTCAAGTGCAGAGATGGGAGAGAAGGGAAAGAAAGGGAGGGAGGGAGGGAGGGAGAGAGGGAGGGAAGGAGGGTCCAAGTCCGGATTGGCAGCAAGCATACCGTCTGAGTAGCATGTGTACTCATTGTGTTTTATCAAAGGGCAGGAAAGGGGATAGGTCAAGCGGAGAGAGAAGGAAGGAGATGTCATCTGTCCCGGTGTCTCAGTTGGCTCAGAAGCTATGGTGTTCTGCTCAGCACGAGGTAGCGGGCAGGCGTGGGCAGTATCGAATATACTTGTATTTTAGATACAATCTTAAGATACTCTTTGGGTATCCTGTGTCTGTACGCATGATACACTTAGCAAGAGATCAATCAGTACCTGTATTTCCCATGCATTAGTTGAAGTACCGTGTATCCTAGCATACAAGAAACACCTATCCCAAAATCCGCGATGACAGCCACATTCACTGAAGGCCAGCTTACTTTAGGAGCGGCTTTAGAAGCTTTATGTTAATCTATGCTACTAGTAATCAAAGACGACCAAAATTGTAAACCCTGCACAACACAGTGCCACGGGGAAGCTCCGCGCTTTACAACTTTAACGAATTTCAAGCGCCAGCTGTCTATGTTTTTGAGAAAATACGATGTTGTGGCGGCGCTCGTAGTAAATTTCGTGAGAAGCGGGGCGAAGAAAACTAATTAATAATCAGAAACAAATCATCATTATTGGTTAGAGGAGTGCATAATAAATCAGGTTATAAAGGCTTGAACGTGACTGTCCAACACAATGACTACTTAATAATTTTCTCAAAATAACCTGTTCAATTGTTGCCTTGGGGGGCATGTTGCAATTACCGAATCGAAGTCAGTCGGTACTGACACCTACAGTTTTGCTAGTAACATTGCGCGTAGAGCGAATCGCGAGGGAGACGCGTGCCACCGATGGAGTCGGTGGCATGCGGCATCACGTGGTATACGGCGTCGCGTGGTGTCGCTGGTGACGTGGCGTCGCGGCGATGAACCCTCTCCCAACACGCAACACAGCAGGTGTTCCGATTCGCACGCTCTGCTCCGTCGAGGCGAGCTCGTGACGTGGCATCGCAGCCAATAGGAATTTGGCTGCCGCTTCGCTGCTTCAGACGCCGCCGGCTTTTTCGCTCATTGGCCATTTCGTGCTTTCGGGTCGATAATCACTCAGATGCTTAGTAATGCTATTCGAAGACGCAAAAGCAAGTGTTAAACGTGAGAACGATGTTTGATCGCTCTTTTTTGTGCTTGGGCTGCGCTATCATGGCGATAGTGTATCCGGCCGCCTGCACGCGCACTTTATTCACTAAACCTTTTTTTCTTCTTATTAATATTTATCTTCTTTATGCTCGTGTCATCCCCCTCCTTACTTAGACTATTGGGCCATCCTGCACATAAATGATCTAGTCATTCATTCGCTGAAATGTTTCTGGCACGTGAGCTTGCATTCCGAGATGGCACCAGCTAAGCACTCAGAGTTAATTTCTTGAACGCGCCCGACCTGCTGCAGGTCGCTTATGGCACGTTTTCGTGAAAATTCAATGAACGAAGTGCGCACAAAACAATAAGATACAGGTAGTCAATATGAATTCGCAGCCCTACACAATACGGCGTCTCTCATAGTTGCAACGCTGATTTGCGGTCACTGAACCCCACGAATCAACGTTGTATACCAGATGGTGAGCCGCTCATCGGTGGATGTCAATCGTCCCCACTCTCAATGCTTAGTGAGCTCAACTAAACGTCGGCACATGTCCTTCTCTGGCAAAGGCTTTACGCCTTAAGCGAACGGTACGATTTCATTGCTCCCGTATAGTCTGTGTGGTCCACGCGTGTCCACGAAGCAAATATATATACGTCGGCGAATCACACATTCGGCTAGCACTTCGGATCGTTTTTCCAGCCATCTATGAGGAAAGGATCAGCGTACTGCTCGCCACGGGCGAAGGGCTTCTCCGCGTGCTGTTGACGTGCAGCTTTCTCGGGGAGCGAACTCGCGTGCTCGGACAAACCCATCGCAGCAGGCGCCACAGCGCGAGGGAGATGTTTCGCCCACCAGCTCTTTGCACGCGCCTCGCACTTCACTTTGCGCGCGGCCCGTGACGCAAGGCTCTATACGAAAGGTACACAGGTCCACTGGAACATGCAAGGGCGAAAATGCCGCCGTAACCTACACCGATGCAAATAATCTATTTTCGGTCGCAGCCGCCCACCAAGGACGGGGTAGACCGACTTGTAAGCCTTAACGCGGCACAAATCGACATGACGCACGCGTAACAAGCGCATTTAAAGCGCGCTCATGTTTCTGCGCAAGGCATAATTCAATAAGGGCGCTCCGCGCCCCCATGTGGCACGCACCTAACGGGACTGCTGTCATCCCACGCAACGGTTCGTCGGCGTCCAAAACGCTAGAACCGACCACTCCGCCAGGCCTGGCCGTCTCGCATGCATACAGCGTTCGCCGGGCCTTTCTTTGCGCAATCTCCCGGAGTTTCACTGCCGAAAATAAAGGCAGGCGCGGCCGCTAATAGCTAGGCGCTCATGCACGGGCGCACACACACGCACGCACGCAGGTGTGTACCATATACTCTCTTAACACGAGCGCCGAAGCTCGAGCCGCGAGAATGGAACATCGCACGCCGATAAAAAGTGGGCGAATTGCGGCACGCGACCTTCGCAGCAGCAGCCGCCACGGCACCTCCGAATAAGCGCGAGCTTCTTCCACGCGCACAAACAAGCGCGAAAACGATGCCACCCCATTCGGCTGTTACGCGAAAGTTTTTCTTTCGCGTGCGCGCCGCGCCGCCTTGAGCTTTCGCCCGATACGGAATGCTCGTCCAACACCGACCGTGCACTGCTCGAATTTTGGGAGTGTGCGTGAGTTATAAGTGCGCGTTCACAGCAGTGCGAAGTACGCTTGTTGGTCAGCGCCTACCTAAAGGTGCGCGCAGCGTCGCTCGTTCGCGCGCCCTCTCTCGGATGGAACTGGCGTGACTGCAAACGCTCCGGGAAGAGTTGCGTTGCGCCCAGCCCTCAACGCGAAGCACCCCAACCAACCGTCCGTTCCGCCGCGGTGGCTGTTGGGGTTCGGGAGAGGATCGGTGCTGCAGGCTTGTAATGGAGCTAGCAGCCTGCCCGACACGGTACAATTCATCTGGCGTGCGTTCGGCCTATTACGTGAACGGAGGCGCACACACACACTTGACTGCATGCCGTTGTTGTTGCACTTTCGTTCGTATACGGTGGAGCATCGTCGTGCGTGTCGGCGGCTTGTGTAAGTGCGATGCACGAGGAAGATTTCGCTCGTCCAGGTATATATAACTGCCGGTGTCCACGGAAAGCGCGGCGCATCGCGGTCCGATTCGCTGCTTCGGGATTGGCGGCGGTTTTGAGGTTAGGAATGCGGCGCGCCGTTTCTTAATCTGAACGAGGAGCTGCACTTGACGTCGTAATCACGGACCGAGTTTGGGACGGCGTATAATACTTGTTTATCGCTTCGCGCGGCTCGATCTGGAGGCGTGTATCCAGCGGCTCCCGAGTATTCTATGAGGGGAACAATGTTCACACCAGTTAGTCAATAACGCGGTGGCGTTGGCAAAGGACGAAAAAAAAAAATAGAAAGAACCCTTAATAAGTCTGCTGCATATGCCCTCGATCCGATGATGAAGAGATCGTGCACCTGTTTATGCGTGATGTAGAATTGGCGTGACCACCCAAGGTTTTGAGCTTTCGTACATTTTTTCGATCAGGAAGACGAAGCAAAAGCGGATGAATTCTGGCTAGTGATCGCGAACAAAAGTGAGACTTTTGAACAGGACGACGATAATGGCAGAGAAATAATGATTGTAACCTTAACCAGTGGCGTAGCAACGGAGGGGGCCGGGGGGCCGTGGGCCCCGGGTGCAGGGGGCCAGGGGGGGGGGGTCATATACGTCTGAAGACACCCGGAAATTGCCGATATCCTCGCCTTCCTCGACTACACCCGGGGGGGGGGGGGGGGGTTGACAGAAGACCTATGGGCCCCGGGTGCCAGACGACCTAGCGACGCCACTGACCTTAACTAAAAGAAATTTCAGAGGCCGCAGTCGAAGCTGGAGGTAATACACGAAGTCAGTAAATAGGCAAGCTCTCTCAAGTCCGAACGACTTATTAGAGAAACGGCTGAGCATGAAACTGTATATCTCCGGAGATTAGCTCCAATCGGCCAAATTATCAAAACTGATACACAAGAAGAAAATAAAGTTTGAAGTGATAAAATTGGAATAATTGATATAGCAGTAAATGGTTGTGGCAGCAGTGAAATCAGCAAGAAGCAATTGAAAGCCTTGGAAAGAACAAGAGGCATGCAGTGGAGGTTAAGACGGGATAAGATGTGATCGGCTATTTCAACGAAATAATAATGGGAGCTGAGGAAATCTATGCTGAGCTGTGCAGCCACGTAAACTTGATCGGATGGAGTGATTAAAAGGATACATATGTTTTATGTGTAACTAGAGATGAGGTTAGGAGAGCTCTTCAAGGTATGTGCAGTAGAAAGCGGCAGGAGAAGATGGAATAATAGCCGATTTAGTAAAACATGGAAAGCACGCTCTACTATAAAGGCTTGTGACTCTTTGTTGGCAATACCTCATGACTTCAAGTGTACCAGAGACTTGGAAAAATGCCATCATCATATTAATCCAAAGGAAGGGAGATGTTGACAATTTTTTTAGAAGTATAAGTTCATTAGCTTACTTTTGGTATTGCATCAAATATTCGCCAAGGTAATTTCCAACAGAACCAGAGAAACGCTTAGATTCAATCAACCCAGAGAAGAGGCAGGCTTCATGAAGCGGCATTCTACAATGGATCATATCCACGTCACCAATTAGGTAATTGAGAAATCTCCGGAGTAAGACCAACCTCTCTGTATGTCTTCCATATATTTACGAAAATGCACTTGATTCAGTAGAGATACCAGCAGTCACGGAGGCATTGTATAGTAAAGGACTATAGGAACCATACGTTAACATTTTAGCAAATTTCTAGAGATTTCAACGCTACCTTAACTCTTCATAGGAAAAGGAAATATATGTATATATATACACACACACATAAAGAATGGAGCAAGACAATGCGACACGGTCTCTCCAATGCTATTCACCACTTGCTTGGAAGTATTTACGCTGTTAGACTGACTGGGTATGAGGCTCAACTGGAAAAAACATCAACTCTAGTTCGAAGCAAATTTTTGATTTTGGTGGTCAATTTTTTATAAAAATTGGTGATAACTGAAAAAAGTATGAAAACAAACCTATCAAGTTTACAACTCTGCAATTCAGCAATGAAAAGCGACATCACAATTCTGAGAACTGCACTTAATAATACATCGAAATCGGACAAAATTGACATGTTTTATATCAGTTGGCGTGAAGTATCGCCATCCCAGCAACCCTCGCGCAAGGAGGGGAAATGAGAGGAGGAGGAAGTAGAACTTACGTAATTGAATTGAATTTGAATTTAATTTTCATTAGACAAAGTAAGGTGATACAAGAAACAGGTTGAGAAGCACCTCGATCCATAGCACCATGCTAGTACGGATCCATGCAGAAATAGTAAAAACACATGCATAAACATACAGGCAGGAGACACCTTTACGCGTCAGATTAGCAGTATACCAGATTAGCATACAAAACGCAAGAGTTCCAACAGTTAATACAGTTCTTTGTAATATCGTTTAAGCATCACACACAAGAAAGCTTCATGTTCCTTTAGCTGAACAGGAGGATTGTTCCATAAAGAAAAAACCAACACTAGAAAGCCGTCTTTTTCCGTATACATTGTTTACTAGGGGCTTCAAGAAGTTACTACATCCATGGCCTCTTGATCAGAAATGGGAAGGCATAAAAACTGACTGGTGAAGTAGGACATTGCTAGTTTAAGAGCTGCACACCATCACTGTAATTTCGTAATCTTTTAGCAGGTTTAGGGGCATGATTTGCTATTGAGAGAAGAGGTGTTTAGTACAGGTCACATAATTTGAGTCTGACTTAAAACGGATTGCACGTTTTTGCAGGACATACAAGTAGCTTTATGTAACGATCGTATGTATAGCCCCAAGGTACTATGCATAAATATAGCTGACTATGAATTAAGGTAAAACAGATCGTTCTCAATGTCGCTACATCAAAGAAAGGGCGACATTTGAAAAAACCGTAAAGCAGACAGTGCCGACCTTTTTGCACAGGCAGTCAACATGCATTTTTCACTTGAAATGATGGTCTAATACAACACCCAAGTATGTTAGCTATGGACTCTTTAAATGGTTTCTCCTTCAGCCTGAAGCAAGTCCAACGCTATAGCTTTATGAACAGAATGAACCACCGAAGGGGTCTTGCTAACGTTTAGAAGCAGTTTATTGGCATGAAACCAATCACAAATTAGCCTAATTTCTTCGTTAGTCGCACGGAAAGCTTCAGCCATGGACTCATGCGCAGATGAGGGCAGTGTCATCTGCATACATGACAGGAGTGAAGTTATGTTGCATTCATGGAAGATCATTCACGTATAGTGAAAATAAAATTGGTCCCAACACTAATCCCTGCGAGACATGCACCCGATGTAAATGGGAGAAAATCTGAATTAGTATTGAAAAACCGAATCATTTGTTGTCTCTTCGTGAGGTAGGTTCGAAAACATTCGACACCTCTCACGGAAACCCTAACATTCTAATTTGTTAAGTAGTACACCATGATGAACAGTATGGAAAGCCTTTTTTTAACATAAACAAAAACACCAATTACAATCGTATTGTTGTTTAGGTAGGAACTTACCATATCTGAAAACAAGAAACAAAGAACACTGCAGTGGAGGTTGATTTCTTGCTAAATATCTAGGTTGATCTCTTGCCAATAAATTGTTGATCAGACTGACCCCATTTTCCGATGTCTATACAACGTGGTGGATGTATGGATGTTTCTCGAGCCAACGTTTCGACACGGAGATTTGTATTCGTCGCTGTCCGGACGAATACATGGGGCCCGCTTGTCGAAACGTTGGCCCAAAAGACATCCCGTGCTCGACCACTTCACCGACATAATTACCTGCGTCGATCAAGTGATTCCATTAAACTGTCGACGACGACAGTTTAATGGAAACAGCAGACGGCAACCACTGTCGCAGTAAAAGCGTTGCTGTGACGACAGGACGACCACGTAAAATACGTTTATTGGTTACACCGGGAACGCAACCGAAAATTCCCTGTACCGGCTATCGTTCTACAAGTAAATGCATGTAAGACAATCACAAAGCAGGGGAATTTAAGTGCAAGGACAATCACCGAAGCGCCTGGCGGCCCTCTGAGAGCAAGTTTGAGAAAGCGAAAAACTCGAGAGGTTCCCGATGCAGCGCAGTGCACCGTCACTGAGGCGATGGGGCGGTCAACAGGCGTGTTTTGGGGCTCAACGAGGGGCCCGTTGAGGAGCCCAGCGGACCTGCAAACGCCTGGGCCATAGTGTTTATGCCGAGTTACAAGACGAATTGCTCCCCGCCCACCGCTTGTCGCCTCAATTCTCGCACCGTTTTTGTTTCAGGGAGAGAGAGCGAGAGAGAATTGTGGGCGTAAAGAGGCATCGAAGAACAATGTTGTCCCGTACCGACGAGGCGAGAAGAAAATACTCAAAGCGAGAAACAATAAGCAGCACAAGGCAGGAGAGCAAGAAGACGAAGAAGAATGCAGCAGCAGCGGCATTGCAGGCAGCCGAAAATTGACAGTTTCTCCGTGCCGTTCACTTTATACTCCCGCCTTAACGCTGAGCCGCTCGTTTGCCCATGTTCTCTGGCGAACCGAAGAATAGAGCACGCGCGCGCGCGGCACAGCGAGCGTAAAAAAAGAAAGCAATATAGCTTGCCAGCCCCTTCGTTCGTCCGTTCGGTCGCCTAGCTACGCCGCGTTTTCGGCAACGGACAAAAGAGAAACGAAAGTTGTGGGAGTGCCGGCTCGGCTTCATTTCTTTCTTTCTTTCCGCCTCTTTCTGTTTCACTCCCCCTCGTTCTAATCTAGCAGAGCGCGCAGAGAGTGCCGGGCGAAACACGAAATCAGCGGACCAGCAGCTGTATAGTGGAGCGCCGTCGGTGTGTCGGTGGTTTCTGTCGATCTCATCGCCGCAGACTGCTCCGCTCCTTAAACGCGGTTCAACCTACATCTAGGAGCGATTGTCGGGCCATCGTCCCTTTCCTTATTTTGCCTTTCTGAGGACTTGTTTCTATCCGTCGCTTCGCTGCGGTGGAGGGGGGACGTCCAGTATGTACTGCGCGCGTGTGTGCGCAACGTCCGTGTCCGACAGATATAGTGCCCTCCCGGAGAGACAATGGGAAGAGGGAGGGGGGGGGGTGGCTTACGCGCATGTGCGATTGTTTGCATAACGCTTCGCTCTACACGAGCGCACCTCCCGGAGGCGGAGCCCCAAACACGCTGCGTATTCTCCACCGCGAGCTTAGATTTCGCTCGATATAGTATATAACTGGATAGAGACGAGACGTGTGCGGGATGCGTGGAAGACGTTGAGTATTTTGCCAAATGGGTCGTCTTGGGTCTCAGTCTTTACTTTTTTTTGACAGGTAGTCGTATACCCGAGCGTGCCTTCTGGTATAGCGGAGCCCCAAGCACGCTGCGAGTTGCTATACTGATCCGAGATTTCGCTCGATATGTACACGACTTCGTGGAAACTGGCGCGGGATTCGTGAAGGACGTCGATGGCTTTGCCCGTGGTGGTGTACTGGTATTCGGTCTCTGTTGCTCTTTCTATTTGGAAGCGGTAGGGTAACTAGGCGGCAGTGCTGGTGCTCTGTTGATGGGGGTGGGGAACTTCGCGCGGCGAACGGGGAGGGGACTCCAGCTGTCAGGCCTCTCCGATCTGACAAGCGAATCAATAAAGCAGCGCCTGTTAACGTCAGTTTCATCTCGTCGCTTCGTCGAGAGTGATTCGGGGAGCAGAATAAGGTCAGCGCCGTCAGTCCTCAAATATGATTCGCTGTACATACGCTTTTAGAAACTGATTTGTCTCCATATCGCACATCTTGCGCGGCCGTGCTTTCTCTGCAAGTTTAAGCGAACGAAAGCTGCGTTGAGTTTTCGTATAGTATATAGGTCGGCGGCCGAGCCTATAGCGTCTTTGCGCGATAATAGTTGTAAACAAGAACGAACACATCAAGGGTTTTCTTGTCTGCGCGGTTACTGTCTGGACGCTTTGCGATAAAAATGGCGATTTTCTGCGGCCACTGTGTGCTCTCAAAAGTTCAACGGAGCGGACACGTACCACGCATTGATTTGTGTTACTCCGTCCACAACGATATATGTCCGCAACAATATAGATCCTGGAATAGAATTCAATATTCCGTTAAAAAATTAGTCGATCTGTTGAAACAACAGATATAGGCTTCGACTAGGAACTGCCTATGCTAAAAGCTTCCCATATAGGATAAGAAAAACCAACAGCGCTTCATGCTCATGTGAAGAGGCCGAAGAAGACACAGAACACCTTCTTCTAGACTGTCAAAATCCCTATGCTCCCCGCAAGAACCTCTCGAAAAAACTACGTGCTTTGAATCGACGGCCACAGTCCTTAGGAAAAATTTTAGGTCCATGGCCAACAGAAAAACTTCAAACCATCGCTGCGCGCGCCTTAGTACAATTTCTGAAGGAATAAAAAATATCACAAAGATACTAGGTCATACAATAGTTATTGCTCGCATTGTAGTTACTAAAGGCACCCTTAATTACACGTTCCTTGTGTCTTTGTTGCATTTAGAGTGCGGCATTCAAGTGTCCAACATCTTCTGTGTGAACATCTTGGTTTTGTGAACATTTGTGCTTCGTGCACTCATGCGTTGCGTGTGAACACTTCGGTTTTGTGAGTATTTATGCCATGTGAACTCTTCGGTTGCGCGGACATTTATTTATATTGTAGTACTGAGACTATAGTACGTGAATGCTCGTTCATGTGTTTATTTGTCCAATTTGTTGATTGTTCACAACTTTCCGATGATAACTATGCCGTGGGAGAAGAGGAGTAGCCGGCGCCAGGCATAGGCACTAACCGCTCCTTAAATACGTTTAAAAAAAAGCGACATTCATCACATCGTCATGACGACCAAGAGGACCGCTCATTGGCAAATAGCCGGTAATGTCGTACTTCGTGCCACATGCGCTTCATCCGTGTCCCATCAGTGTGAATGAAGTCAAGCGTGAAAGCTCGATGAATAGAAGGCATGCACCGCAACCGGTATCGAACGTGCGACCTTTCTCCTCCGAAATTGGCGCTTCAATCAACTGCGCAACGACAATTTCTTTTTTTTTTTTGCCCTTAGCGCATAGAAAGTAAACGCGACAGCATAAAACGGGTCTATATACGCTCGTCTAATTGGTATTCAAGCATGCGTACGCGTCCAGTAAAGGTGTCCTCCGCTCTGGTGATTGCCCTTGCGCCGCATACACAATGTGAACATAAGACACAGCTTTAAGAAGAAAAAGAAAACGACCTTGTAGACCAAGAGCTCTGCCCGTGTCGGTCACCCATCCGATTTTGCCAAAGATAGCGGCGTGCCACGACAACATCGACGAAAGCACGAACACCAGATTCTCAGCCACGGTTTCGTTATGCATCGCTACGCAGACTGCATACCTGTCAGCCGTAAACCAGCGGCGAGGTGAGTGAACGGAGGCTAAGGTACTGCAGTGCATACCAACGCTTTATGCAGAGTGAGAATTGGAGCGAAGCGTCAGTGGGGGAAACCAAGCTACCCGATTCATTTTCTTTCTTTTTTATTGTTGCTCTCTGCCAGTAACATTTAATTTAGCATTTCTCGGAGCGCTTGTACTGTTTATCGCTGCTAGAGTTTCGTTATTTACGTGTAACCTAGCCTGTCAGTTTCCGTTGTCCGTTCGATTTCTCACCTACGGGTATGCCCCATAGCTTACAAGGCTAACAAGGACAGCATACTTCGATCTCTCCCCCCTTGCAGCATCTCGTGATAGTAATCCAAGTGCTACGACAGGCGTTAGCGAGGTAAAATGGCTGGAGTTTCTAAAACAGAGCAAACTCGGAAACATCTTCCGAACTCTCGTATATTCACCGCCGCTGCGTCAACGAAACGAGACAAAACAATTTAAAAACAATAAAAAAAAAATCACGGGCAGGCCGAGGGAGGAAAATGGTTCATAGCGGTAGACCTGCTATGTATACATCCGAGTCACCGTAGGAAAACCGTTATATATCGTAGCGTGTGTCGCTCTATAAGTATATATATATATATATATATACATATATATATATATATATATATATATATATATATATATATATATATATATATATATATATATATATATATATATATATACCCGGCGGCCAGCTATAGCACGAGCCAGTTGTGGTCCTAAATAGCGACGTTCGAACGACACGCGCTCTGACCATCTCGCGCGACCATTTTTTTTTTCTTTCGTCCGTCTTCACATGCACGTTTCTCTCTCTCTCCCTCACTTTACTCTAATATGTGTGCCGCGAGCAAGAACGGCTTTTCCGCGGGATTCTGCATCGTCCGCAAATGATCCCTCTCCTTCATCCCACGTCGAGCGCCAAGCACCGGGCCGCCGTTGTATATAGCAGAACACACGGGTCTCATTAGCACGCCGCTCCGGAAGCCTCGTTTGCCGAAGAAAAGAGAGAGAGGGTGCGGGCATTTTGGCGTGCGAAAAGGCTTCTTAAAAAACCACTTCTCTCTCCGTCTCTCTCGTTCGCGTCTTTAAGCTGGCCGCTTCAACTGTCCGGCTTGGAAGGGATGCCTCCTGCATCAGTGGGGCCGTTGTTATGGGGTTCTTTTATTACGCTTAACTTTTGTGCTTTTGTTTCGTGTTTCTCGTTAGTTCCGCCTGAAGAAAAGAACAGGAATAACGGGCCCTCGGGCGAACGAACCGACTGCCCGAGTGAGCGGGAAAATTGGTCCAAACCGTGCCATCACCCTCCGTGCGACTCGAGGAAAAGGGGATTCGCAAACCCGAGGAGGAACGGAGAAAACACATCGCCACACTATGCGCGCAGACGTGGTCGTTCTTATCTGACGTGCTGTGCTGCCGCTGGCTTCGGAAGATCAGCCATTGCAACGGAGTGAAAAAGAAAGAAAGAAAGAAAGAAAGAAAGAAAGAAAGAAAGAAAGAGGGCAAGAACATGGCGGGGCAACCGCTTTGCGCGGAATGAAAGCGCGCGCTTTCGCTCATTTCTTTGTTGTTTGTTTCTTTTCTTTTCCCAGCCCAAGCACGGAGCGTAGTCGGACGCGTTGCAGCAGCGGTTGTTTTCTGGAGACACGATGCGTGCGACAAAGCGCCCGCTCATTGGAATTGTGATTGAGCGAGCGCGCCGATTAATTGGTGGCGGGCTCGCTTCCAGTCCTCTCTGGCGCGCGCGCGCGCGATCGACGTGCTTCTTTCGTTCTTGTTTTTCACTTCGCCGAAACTGAGACGTTGTTAGTGGAACTTGTGCTTGCACGTAAACGTACTCGCGTTCGCGTTGCCTTGGCAGACCCGAACGAGTGGTCGAGATGAGGTTGAGATTAGGGGCGACACGGGACGAGCCGCTTGTCGAGGCAGTCAAGTGTATAGTAAAACAAACAGGATAGGAAAAAAAAAGAAAGGAATGGTGCTACACCGACGACGTAGTAAAGGGGTGCCGCGTGTGCTAGACGCAACAAAAAAGACAATTGCTGAAGGATTTGACCGAACAATTACACGCCCCTATAGAGCGAGTAAAAGGCACAGGACGAGTGTGTCCCGAAACGCGAGACATCAAAACGAAAACGAAGTTTGAAACAACAAACGATATGCAAACACTGAGATAAAGCCATCCAATCAGAAAGTAATGGCGTTCTACTCGAAGTATACACGGCTGCGCAGTACACAGTGTTCAAATCGCAGAAAAACCAATCAATGACTTCTTTGTTTTAGCTTGCGTTCAAACGTTTTGTTGGAAGCGCTGGAAATGGGCTTTAGCTTTACAAATATGCCAATACTGGCTCGCAACACACATACTTGGTCGAGTTGTCTATATACTTGCGTATCAAGATGCAGATTGAACGGCGACGAGCGGGATGGTTTCGGTTGTATAGCGGTGCTGACTGGAAGGAGCAATGGCATTGCAGCGACGGAATAAGTTGTCCATGATTGCGTCGCGCACAAAAGCCCAGTCACGGGAGACGCAATCACGCGGCAGGCGAAAGACTGACCGAGTTAGTTTAAAATCGGCGGACTTCACATCCGTACGACCCATTTATGCGAAAGCAACCGTTACGAAGTTTAGTGGGCGCCAGCTATATACCTTGCGTTAATTGGCTGCTGGTGTAGGCCCGCGATATGTAATCGCTGCACGAAGCCTGTTTCTATCGTTGCCCCCGTTTTTTTTTTTTTGTGCATCAACGGTTCAGACTCACGACTTCGACGCGCCGAAGGCCTCGTGTATGTCCTAGTCACACAAACTTAAGGCTAGCTCCAGCGCAGGCGTTCAGCGACAGCACGTTAGCCGATCGCCTTAAGCCTCTTCCACAGGGTATACTCCTCGAATGCAACACTCATTTTGGACAAAAATTTAAAGTTATGGACTTTTTAACGACCCGAAACTAGATGGGACTCTTTTCTTAGCGTGCTCCCTAAGCACGATACACGAGCGTTCTCTCATTCAGCCCCTATTAGAATGCAGCCAGTGTGGCCGGGAATCGAAGCCGCAACCTTACGCTAATCAGTAGACGGCAGTTTCGAGACGTTCGTTCCCGAAGTGTGCGATGAAATACGAGGATGTTCCGGTTGCTTTTGTGCTTCAATGCATCAAACGGTGGTTTGTTTTAAAAAAGGAAAGAGCGGGACGATATAGCGCATTTTTTACCGCCAGTTTCACGGTGCCTATAATATATCTCGAAACCCGTGCGATCCTTAGACGTCGTTCCGAGTGGATACCGCGCCTTGCGAATTCACCGGCTACAATTCGTAAATTGCAATATGTGCTGAAAAGTAATGAATTAAAAAAAAAAGTGAATTAGCGGATTTTCTTTTTTTTTTTTTTGCTAATTGGTCGATTATGCTTTTTTTTTTTTGCTTCTCGTGCAAGTAATGTCCGGCCTCTTCGAGCAATCCTGTTCAACGACTAGAATTGTAGCCTCATTGCGGGTCGCCAGGGGACGTGTGTGTGACGACAGCAGCCCGACGACGAGCACGTCGAAGACCATCGTATATGGCAGCAAAGGCATGACATCTACGCTGACCGCTCCACGTATACGCGAGCTTACGACATGACGATTGTTGGGTTCTATATCGGTGGGTAGCGGATGAGTGCAAGCGAGAGAAACGCGGGATTGTGACGTCATCAACAACTACATCTTACGCAATCGCACGTCTTACCCATGCTTGAACAGAGCTCTCTGTTCTCTCATCTGTTCCCTCTGCTGTCCTTGCGCTGTTATACAAATTCTAAGGCATGTTTCACCAACGAGCCCAGTCCTACACCCTTCTTAACGTACTTACCCACTTACCTATGGCCATGTCGCGTGGTATATGTTGAAACGGCGATGCCGTTAAAGTGGCAAGTGGCGTACGCGCCGAGTGTTTCATAGAGCTGGCTGCATATTTTGAACGAGAGACGCGTGCGTGCGATGTTAGCCTAGTAATAGTCACCTGATTTACACGTATTATTGCTAGCATGGTAATAAAGGAAAGTATATGGATCGTGGCCTAGTGGTTGGAACACCGGGCTTCTGTACTCAACGGCAGAGATCCGATTCCACCGTCGGTCACATATCATTTTCTTTCTGCTGAAGCGAGCCGAGACACGACCCTACCTATACCTGCCTACGCCAAAGTGCCAAGAATGCTTCGCGTTGAAGCGGCAACTGCAAATATTCGTCACCATAAAGTAACGCAGTTGCACGCATTACACCGGTAACTATAGTGGCTCTAAACAGCGTATGTTAAAAAAAAAGAAAGAAAAGCTGAAAAAAAAATTGCGCTGCACTTCTTTGTAAAGAAAGAACAAAATACCAACTAGCCCAGTCTTCCACCCTTTTATGTCCCGAAGGCTCTTAGGAAGCCTTCTTTTTTATTTTTATTTGCCGTGTACCAGGAGGTGTTGGTGTCAATTAGACGGCGGCAGCTACTCCTCTTAAGTCATAGATGAGCTCAAAAAGAAGCTTCAGGCACAAAATGCAGAGAAAGGGCTATAGCCACAATACTTCTAAAGTCCACATACAAACAACAAAAACAGTTGTTTCTGAGGAAACCGCTCTTCTTCTCGCGCCGCTCAGAAGCGTTGTCAGGACCAGCTGAAGCGCTCCAGCTATGTCGTCCGCTCGGCGGCACGCCGACTCCTGCAGTACCACATTATCGAGAAACTGGAGTGCGGTGCCTACACAGACAAGTGCCGTGAGAACAATGCCAGTGTTGCTTTCTTCCGCGGTCTCTCGCTAAACGCTCGTCTGTACACAGCCGCAGCACCAGCGCCTTTCCTTCTTCCTGTTCGTGACACAACGATGCTGCCACATAATACGTATAGTGCGAAGCGCGCCCGCACGTTCGCCGCGTATGTATACAGCATACGCACGCATATTGCCGCGTGCTCACGAACCGCGGGCAGGGAGGCGAAAGTTCGAGGCCGCCGCTGGCATTCGCGGAGGCTCTCGGAAGCATGGCGCCGGCGGCGGCGCGGCATCCATTGGCGGCGGTCAAGAGCGTCACGATCCGACATTAGCCGGGCCCCCCGCCAATCCGCATTCCCTTTCTGCTTCCCGACCGGCCTGCGTGGTGTTTGTCGCGCGCTGGAGCCGTCTCTGGATCGCGAACCGTTTTGAATATCCTAATTAATATTGCGTGGTATAAAACTACGCTTCGAGAGCAAGATTCGACTGACGGAATCGCCAGTGCGGCTTTGAATGAAACGCGTTCTGTGCGACCGCTGCCGCTACGCGCGCGCGCGCGCGCGAGAGAGAGAGAGAGAGAGAGAGAGAGAGAGAGAGAGGGAGGAGAGAGAGTCCTTGAAGGCGGCACTACAGCTTCAACGGGACTCGAGCTTGGAACTGCGGCATATTCTCGGCCCATGGCTTAGCACCACCTGTGCGTTACGCGCGTAGAAAACGCTGCTGACGTTCTTGCGGGCCACGAGCTTTAACAAAACTTTATAAATTTATCTTTACTGTGTGTGTGTGTGTGTGTGTGTGTGTGTGTGTGTGTGTGTGTGTGTGTGTGTGTGTGTGTGTGTGTGTGTGTGTGTGTGTGTGTGTGTGTGTGTGTGTGTGCGTGTGTGTGTGTGTGTGAGAGAAAGAGAGAGAGAGAGAAACTATATACCGTCAGTTGTTTGTCACTGTGTATATCATAATCATCACCAAGAACCTGGTGAGATCAGGCGAAGAGCCAGGCTAACATATCCAGCATATCATTCAATCATGTGTCTCCTTCTCTCCCTCTCCATGGTGTTGTACTTTATGTCGATGATAGGAGACAAGATGCCCTAAGGCACGCACGAAAAAAAAGAAAAAAAAAACATTCTCCCTGTCTTTATTAACGAGTTGTCTCATCCTTTCTCTAGAAAAAGTTAAAGAATATATATATATAATGCCGAAAGCGAATCTCATTAGGCGACAAGGACAGACCTTGTACGCGCAGTCTATAGCTACAGAAAAGAAAAAAGACGCCCGAATTTGGGACAGCTGTTCAGCATATCGCTCGTAAGTATGCCACTATTACCTTAGCTGGAATTAAAATCAAATCCGCAGGTCTTACGTGTCAAAACCACCATATGATAATGAGGTACGTCGTAGATGGGGGGGGGGGGGAGGAAGGGTCCGGAATAATTTTGACCACTTCGGGTTCTTTAACGCGCGTCCAAAGCGCGGTACGGGCGCTTCTGCATTTCGCCCCCATCGAAATGCGGCCGCCGTGGCCTGCATCGATCCCGCGACCTCGTGCTTAGCAGCGCAACACCATGGCCGCTAAGCAACCACGGCTGGTCACTTTAGCTGGGATGATCAAAACCGCAAATGTATCTTAGAAAGTCGCCTTAAGGAAAGCCGTAAGTGGCACACAAAACAGTAGTAGTCGACCCCACGATAACGGCGTCAACGGTGATTCCGTTGATGGTGAGGACGACCACCAAGATCACATGCAGTGACGTATTCGACGACCCTGCACGACTGAGAGGAAAGCGACGATGAGGACGACGGCAAGATGACGGCACGACGACGGCACGACCACGACGTGTATAGGGCTCAGACGGCGCGATCCCGGCCGCGGGCCGAATACTGCAGGCTTGGACATACATGTCATCGGACAGTAGGAGTCTTCTTTACTGGCTATACTTCTTTTCTCGCTACATAATTCTGATGACAGTTCCCTGACCCCTAGAAAATGTACACACGGACAACCCAAAGAACGCTATAATCTCCACTGATCAGTCACGTATACATAGCTCGCACCTCCGTCCGATCTCCACCGCTCTTATTGTCGGCTCCGTATGCGTTCACATTACACAAACCTTCGTTAAACAAATGCCCTATATGCGGAGCAAGCCAAAGCGAAACAGGGTTCCGTATGGGTATAAGTCTTCTGTCGTGTTTTGGGGCGGCAGTTTACGTGATTGCACAAATTTAGGTCGCTCGTTATGTACTTATATGACGTAAGCGCGTAGAAGTTAGTGCGCTGTTCAATTTACCTGCATGCGGTGATATACTATACGAGTATATGATTTAGCCGGCAGATATATAGATATGTGTAACCAAGAAGAAAAAAGTGCCCACGTGAGCTAACGTAAATGCACATTATGCAGCAAGGTAATGCGCATTTACGCCTCCCGTGATGCGGTGACGTAAGCGCCTCAATTTTGCGGCTGGTCATTTACGTCTGCATCCCGGTTTTTCTTTTCTTTTCTTTTTTGAGCGTCCGAATGACGCCCACTTGTTACGTACACCCCTCTAAGCCGAGTCAAAGAGTCATCAAAGTGCGGCCCAGTTCCGCCGTTAAGATGTCATAAAGGAAGCGAGCGAGACCCCCCCCCCCCCCCCCCACCTCCCCCCTGTGTTAACCACGTCCTGCGCAGTAACTCCAGCAGAGACTGCAAAAGAGTCACAGCGCAAGCATTGGAATAATCAACGCTCCCATTTCTTTATTTCGAGCGCGGAAGGCCTCTGTACAGTATTTTATTGTATAGGCACCTACAAAACACATAGCTATTGTGTTCTGCGGTCAAGTCTCGGTGGTCCATTGAACTTGCGTAAAGAAATCCGCCTGCGGCGCAGACGTTGGCGGATGATGGTGATCTCTCATTTGCATAAAGCTTTAAGCGTCGTCTATAGCGTCGCGCTCTTAATTTACGCCCATGTTCAAGGACTCGAAGAGGGGCCAAATCTTTGTGCCGAATACACACCGCGGTCGCCCGCCAAGTAAAATTGCTCCGCCATGTTTCCCGAAGCAGACGGCGCGTGTCGCCGGTCGAAGCCAAAGCCGCAGCTGCGTCCATGCACCAGACGGCGTCGTTTAATGAACGCGGAAGGCGTTAAAATGGTCGGCGTGTGGCGCCCTGGCGTTCCGTTTTCGAGGACGGCTAATTTACCCCTGTTTTAGCGGAGAAAATGATTCTCTGTGGAAACCGGCCCTCCCTCTATATTTTTATCGCCGGAGGGGAACGGCGCTTCCCCCGTTTTATATTCGAATTCGCTTGCACCGCCGTTCTTTCTGTGGACGTTGTTCGACCGACCACGCTGCGGCATAGGCGGTTAGTTTCCGCATCAGTGTACTCCTCGAAAAGACAGGTAACATCTATGCTATACTATAGTGAAATCAGGCCTGCGTAAAGAGGGCTGGGTGGGGGGTTGGGGGGGGGGGGGGTGAGAAGAAGTCTTGAGGCATATCGTGCGATTGAGTTTGATAAGCATGCGCTCGTATTCCTAAAAGCGGGGAAAGGTGGACAGCTGCGAAAGGTTTCCTCCAAAAATCGCTGTACTCGCGCTACACTTTCCGTAGTAATTGAGAGAAAGCTGTAGGGGCGGAGCTTCTGCACATGTATTTTTGCGTTAAGTAGTCCGGCAGAGCTTGACAGCACTTCTTTCAGTTTGCTGACAATTTCACGGGCGTTGGCGAATCCTGCAAGCTTTGAGTGCGCAGCTTTCCCTTCGTTGGCGTATAAAGTTGTCCGCGAACACGGAGGGAACTCAGGCGTCCAATCGTTCGGCTGTACTATATGAGAATGAGTAGTACGTTTATTGGCGTAATCTATACGTGCTTGTGGCTTACCGCATTAAGCTTCATATTGCACATTTTTGAAGAAATCTTAGTTGCCTGAACACAGCAAGGCAATAAGTTTCTTGCGCATATGCGTAATCGTTGTGAATAATTGCAGATTTTGTAACGAAACACATCTGCCCTTGTGGCGTCGCGGCTTTACCGTTGCGCTGCTAAGCCTAAGAGTGCGGGATCAAATTTCGGCAGCGGCGGTCGAATTTCGATGGAAGCGACATGCAGAAGCGCCCGCGCACTGTGCATTGGGTGCAGGTTAAAGAAGCCCAGGTGGCCAAAATTAATCCCCCAATACGGTGTGCCTCATAATCGGACATCAGTTTCGCTCGCGTATTGCTCGCACAGTAATTTCGCGATAGCTCAGACGAGAACACCTTTCGTTGAGAATTTCGAGATTTCAAAGTGCTTTCGCGGTTGTTCGGACCGTTCATTCTTGCAGAAAACGAAATTCCCGCTCGCTGGACTGATTCTTTGCTTCTTCTGCTGAATGACAATGTTATCATTCTTTGCAGTTAAGCAGATAACAATAGTTTGCAGCAGACGCTGTAAAAATTTACGATTTCACTGTGAGGGTGCTAAATTGAGGCTGTCTTGCGATTTCGAGCTTTTGGTACATCTTACCATGCCGGTACAAACAGCACAACTAACTTTCACGGGCGTTGCACAGAAGTCACGCATGTAAATCAACTTAACATTTCGTGTAGTGTCCCTTCTGAGTGGAAAACACACAAAACATCGATCAGGCACACAGTGCGCACGTTAAATTGATTTGTCTAAATCGAGGCAGGTAATTCGCAGACTGATTAGAACGAGATATTTATTTACTCAACGACTGGAAACGATTGTGGACAAGCGACCATTTCCGTCTGTTTGTTCAGGAAATCAATAGCCTGCGCCACAAGTGCGGTCCTCCTGAACCATAATCATTCAGCCAAGTCTTAATTTGCACTAGTCTTTCTCCCTGTAGGCTGCAAGAACTGTTTCTATCTCTTATAGCGCTGGAACGGAATGGATATTCGACAACATCGAATACTGAATCCTCGAATCGAGTGCCAATCGGATAGTAAAGATTATTCGATTCGTATTGTGAACGTCGAACATTCGCACACCACTAGAAAATATCGAAATGCGCATGCATGCTCTACAAATCAGTTGCCGTGTTTGCGTTCGAAATCAGAAGCGCGAATATTCGTGAGTTCGAGCTCGCCACGGTTCGCCGCGAAACATCCGCGCTCGCCACGAAGCGTGGGTCGTTGTTGTTTGGAATAGCGTCTCATTTTCTTCGTATACCTAATTGCTGGTGTCGAGGATGCTGGCGTGACAAGTGGTGACATCGCGCAGCGCCCTCTGGTCAGCCCGAGGTGCCTATACCGGCGCTGAGTTTTGGAAGCCAAATTCAAAATATCGCCTTCGTTTTCTCCAGCCCAAAGAGAGAAATCAGAGTTCCGAAGGAACACTTGGCCGCTACAAAATGAGTTAACGTTGACCTTAAGCGTCCCTTCGAATGCCTGCGAAGGCAGGACCGCGTCCGCGTCGTCTCTTCGCAAGACTGCGTTTTTGCTCGTTCCTGGTGTAGAAGCCGAGCGCAGCAGGAGCGGCGCCGGACGGCACCTTCTGCCCTCTGTCGTAAACGAGCGGCTTATCCACGCGTGGCTGCACCCTTTGCCCGGGTGCTCCCCACTAACCCACCACCCGCCAGCTCGCCCAGCGGGTCGGTTGGCGCGTGCGTCGCGGCCATAAGCGAAGAGGCAGCAGGAAGTGACGGCTCGGCGAGAAGAACCGATTGCCGGCGCGCGCGCGCTCGTGCTGCATGCGCGAACTGCGCACGGAGGAACGCGGCGATCACGATAAGGCGTCTCGCCTTGCCAGCGTTGACCCCTTCCTCTCCTTACTCCCCTCGGAACTCTGTAGCCACGTACGCGTGCGACACGGCCTATAGTAGCTTGTTTGTGTACGTACACGTGGAGGGGTGTGAGGCGGCGTCAGTGCGCAACAGAGGTGTTTGAGCACGAGACCCCTCGTCACCCCGAGGAGGAGAGAGAGGACGCGAAACGGAGCGGGAAGTAAGCAGCTTCGCATCCTCTTGTCCTCCGTACGAGCCTGCGACGAGATCGCGTCGATTCGCGGGGGAAGGCGCCACTGCAGCAACGACACAGGACGCAGCAGTTTATAGCCCTACAGGCTGACGTCGTCGTTTCTCGAAAAACAAAAACGAAAAAGAAAACGGTTGAACCAGTGCCAGTTGAAAGTAGCGGGAAGAGGAATAGGGGTGGGGCGTCGGGGTGCGTCAAGAACGGAGGAGTGGCACTGGAGACACGCCCGCTGCCAGACCGTTTAGTTTGCGCTGGTCTTTGCGCTCAGCCGTTTAGAGTCGCAGGACTGCAGTTGGTAGCTCATGACCGGAGCAAATGCTGCCGCAGTAATACGGTTTGCACCGGCTTGAACGGCCGGTTTCCATCAGCAAAATAAATAAACCGGTGAACAAGAAAGCAAGAGAGAGAAGGGGGCGGGGGGTGGGGGGGGGGGGTGTACAGAAACACGCGTGGTACACAGACTTCACTCCTCTTGTTGTCGTGAACGAAGCAGTAGTCTGTTCTGCATATGTTTCCTGTAGAGATAATGTACACTAAAATTTACTGAAGTAAAGTGGTACATATAACACGGTGATAGGCTGCGCACTTCATTCGGTCGCTTTATCTCTGGAGTAGCGAGAGATAGAGAGAGAGAGAGAGAGCAAGGACAGCAAAGGCAGGGAGGTCAACCGGGTGAGCACCCTGTTTGCTACCCTACGCTGGGGGTGGGGGAAAGGGGAATAAAAAGAGGGAGAGAGTGAGCATTTAGTGCGTGTGGGAGGATGCACAGGGTCACTATGAGGGGTATCTTAAGTCGGTGCACTTTAAATAGTGTACTAGTGCACGAATCACTTTTCGTGTCAGTGACAGGCGTGGCCACGCTCCGAATATCTTTGACTATCTTCCAGCAGAGCTTTGGAGGTTATGAATGCGATTCCAGCACAAGGGCAGCAACGTTTCGTGAAACGTCATGGTACAGGACAAGCGAAGAAGGCGGGAAATTGCTTCTCCCATAGAGAGTTGCAACGAAACTCTGTCCCGGGACTGCATCTTTTTATTATTTATTCTTTAACAGCGCACCGACCAAACTTCAGAACGCCCAGTTCGCTTGCGTGAGATAAATCGCACTGCTCGTACGTAATCTCGTTTGCTTGATAATATAGGGCTTCATCATCATCATCATCATCATCATCATCTTTTTATGTCCACTGCAAGACGCAGTCCTCTCCCTGCAATCTCCAATTACCCCCGTCTTGCGCTAGCTGATTCCAACTTGCGCCTGAAAATTTCTTAATTTCATCACGTCACCTAGTTTTCTGCCTTCCTCGACTGACGATTCCATCTCCTTGGCACCCATTCTGTTACTCTTACGGTCCACCGATTATCTACCCTACTCGTCACATGTCCTGCCCAGCTCCATTTTTTTTTTCTCTTAATGTCAACTAGAATATCGGCTATCTCCGTTTGCTCTCTAATCCACACCACTCTCTTCCTGTCTCTTGACGTTACGCCTAACAATTTTCGTTCCATCGCTCTTTGCGCGGTCCTCAACCTGTTCTCGCGCTTCTTTGTCACCCTCCAAGTTTCGGTCCCGTATGTTAGCACCGGTAGAATGAAATGATTGTACACTTTCCTTTTCAACGACAGTGGTAAGCTTCCAGTCGGGACCTGGTAATGGCTCCCGTATGCACTCCAACCCATTTTGATTCTCCTGTAACTTTCCTTCTCTTGATCAGGTTTCCCTGTGAGTAATAGACCTTGATAAATGTACTCCTCTATAAACTCTATAGAGGCTGACTGGTGATCCTAAATTATTGAACATTATCTTTGTCTTCTGCACATAGGATATAAGGCTCGGCAGTTCGGTATCGCTTCGAGCTGTACAAGAGAGATAATGTCGAGGTTGAACAATTAACCAGGTTGCATCATCGGGACACGGGCCCGCGC